>NW_024501393.1:5158-20801 GCF_017590055.1 Onychostruthus taczanowskii
GGGGCCCCCCCGGGGCCCCCCCCCGGGCGGGGGGGGGAGGGGAAAAAAAGAGGGGGGGGGAGGGGAGAAGGCACCCAGGGCGGGGGGCAGGAACTCGTTTGTACTGGTCCATACTGGGAGAAGGCCTATGGGCATCAACACAGCAGTGGGGGCACCCTACCGGTCCATACTGGTCTGTACTGGTCCGTACTGGGAGCACGCAAGGCCACGCGGGTGAGGAGAGCTCTGGACTGGTTTGGACTGGTTTGTACTGGTCCGTGCTGGGAGGACCCAAGGCCACGCCGGTGAAGAGCTCCCAGTTTGGCTGCCGGACTGGTCCGTACTGGTCCATACTGGTGCATGCTGGGATGGCTGAAGGCCATGGCAAGGCACTGGTCCGTACTGGTCCGTACTGGTCCGGCACAAGGCGATGCATGTGGGGGGCTCCCAGTTGGACTCCCAGCCCCTTCCTGCTCCAAACTGGTCCATACTGGTCTGTACTGGTCCGGCCCAAGGCAGCGCAGATCCAGGAGTTCCCAGGCGGGATGTTGCAGTGGTTGGTACTGGTTCGTACTGGGATGTCCCACGGTGGTGCAGAACCCAGCAGGGAGGCACTGGGCTCTACTGGTTCATACTGGTTTGTACTGGGATGTCCCACGGTGGTGCAGAACCCAGCAGGGAGGCACTGGGCTCTACTGGTTCATACTGGGAGGGGTCTCTGGGGGGTCATGGGGAGCTCTGGGGGTCCCTGCTGACCCCAGGGTGGCCCTGGGGACCCTGTGGTGGCCTTGGAGACCCCAAAAGGACCCACCTGTCCCTATTTGGGGTCTCTGGGGTCCCCAGAATGTCCCACAGACCCCCAAGGTGACCTCAGGGTGACATTTTATGGTGTCCCCGCAGTGTCCTACAGGTTCTCACGCTCAATTTGGGAGTCCCCATGATGGGTTTGGGGTCCCTGGAGATGTTCTGTGGGGTCTCCACACTGTCCTACAGACCCCGGCAGTGACCAGAGGGTCCCCTTGGTGGCCTCAGGGTGACATTTTATGGTGTCCCCATGTTGTCCTACAGACCCCGGCAGTGACCAAAGCCTCCCCATTGTGACCTCATCACTTCTTGGAGATGTTCTGTGGGGCCACCGCCTTGTCTTACACACCTCCAGTGACTTTGGAGCCCCTCATGACCTCAGGACCTCTTTGAGATGTTCCATAGGGTCACCACCTTGTACCACAAACCCACAGTGACTTTAGAGCCACTCATGACCCCAGGACCACTCTCAGATGTTTTATGGGGTCTCCATCTAGTCCTACACACCTCCAATGACTTTGCAGCCTCTCGTGATGATCTCAGGACCACTCTGAGACGTTCTATGGGGTCTCCACATTGTCCTTCAGACCTCCACTGACTTTGGAGTCTCCATAGTGGCCTTAATGGAACTTTTAAAGTGTCCCCACATGGTCCCACAGGACTCCAGAGTGACCACGGGGTTCTTGGAGATGTTCTGTGGGGCCACCACCTTGTCCTACAAAGCCACAGTGATTTTGGAGCCACTCACGATCACCTCAGACCCACTCTGAGATGTTCTGTGGGGCCACCACCTTGCCCTACACACCTCCAGTGACTTTGGAGCCCCTCATGACCTCAAGACCTCTTTGAGACGTTCTGTGGGGTCTCCACCTTGTCTTACACACCTCCAGCGACTTTGGAGGTCCTCAGAACCTCTTTGAGATGTTCCATGGGGTCACCACCTTGTCCTACAAACCCACAGTGACTTTGGAGCCACTCATGACCTCAGGACCACTCTCAGATGTTTTATGGGGTCTTCATCTACTCCTACAGACCTCCAGTGACTCTGGAACCCCTCATGATGACCTCAAGACTTCTTTAAGATGTTCTATGGGGTCACCACCTTGTCCTACAAACCCCCAATGACTTTGGAGCCCCTCATGACAATCTCAGGACCATTCTGAGATGTTTTATGGGGTCACCACCCTGCCCTACACACTCCAATGACTTTGCAGCCTCTCGTGATGATCTCAGGACCACTATGAGATGTTCTGTGGGGTCTCCACATTGTCCTTCAGACCTCCAGCGACTTTGGAGCCCCTCATGACAATCTCAGGACCATTCTGAGATGTTTTATGGGGTCTTCATCTACTCCTACAGACCTCCAGTGACTCTGGAACCCCTCATGATGACCTCAAGACTTCTTTAAGATGTTCTATGGGGTCACCACCTTGTCCTACAAACCCCCAATGACTTTGGAGCCCCTCATGACAATCTCAGGACCATTCTGAGATGTGTTATGGAGTCACCACCGTGTCCTACACAGCTCCAGTGACTTTGGGGCCCCTCACGATGACCTCAGCACCTCCTGGAGATGTTCTGTGGGGTTACCACCTTGCCCCACACACCTCCAATGACTTTGCAGCCTCTCGTGATGATCTCAGGACCACTCTGAGATGTTTTATGGGGTCTCCACCTAGTCCTACACACCTCCAGCGACTCTGGAGCCCCTCACGATGACCTCAGACCCACTTTCAGGTGTTTCACGGGCTCACCACCTTGCCCTACACCCCTCCCTACGGCGACCTTGACATTCCCACCCTCTCTCCCCCACACCCCCTACCCCACCGGTGCTCCCGAGTCCATCCCCTACCCCGAAGGAGGTCCCACCGGGGGTCCCCCCGGCGCGGTGGCCCCCCAGCCCTCCAGGTACCTGGCGAAGAGCCCCTTGGCGCGGCGCAGGACGCGCGGCAGGTGGTGGCGGCGCACCAGGCGGTCGAAGTGCATGGCCACCTCGTTGTAGTCGCCCGCCCGCGCCATGACGGCCTCGCGCTGCTCCAGCAGCATGGCCAGGCACACGAAGAGCAGGAAGGGGTTCCCCTGGCCCAGCTCTTCTGGCGGCGGCAGCGGCGCCCCGTCGTCCTCCACCGTCACCTCCTCGTCCGAGGAGGACGAGCCCGAGGAGCACGAGGAGGAGGAGGAGCTGGAGGAAGGGTCTTCCCAAGCCCAGCGGCCGCCCCAAGGGTCTTCGGGGGTGGTTGGGTTGTTGCGGGTGGTCTTGGGGTGGTGGTGGTCGTCCTCAAGGTTGTGGTGGCCGTGTTTGGTGTCGTCATGCTCTTCCTTGGGGTCGTGGTGGCCATGTTTGAGGTCATCGTGGTTGTCCTTGGGGTCACCGTGGCCATGTCTGGAATCATCACGTCCTTCCTTGGGGTCATCATGGCCATCCCTGGGGGCATGGTGGTCATCCCTGGGGTTGTTGTGGCCTTCTCCAAAGCCGTGTCCTTCTCTGAGATCATCGTAAACCTTCCTGGCGTCACCACGACTCATCCCAGAGTCATCTTGTCCTTTTCTCAGGTCATCAAATCCCTCTTTGGGGTCATCCAGTCCCTTTTTGGGGTCATCTCGTCCTTCTCTTGGGTCACGTCCCTCTCTGGGGCCATCCTGTCCTTTTTTGGGGTCTTCTCCAGCCCCCCAGCAGAGGCTGTGTGGTCTCTGGTCGATCTCCAGGGCGTCGGTGCCTTCCTCCACCTTCCTGGAGCCACCTGCCTCCAAGTCCTTGGAACCCTCGGGGGCTCCTCCAGCATCCCTGGGGGGTCTCCCCTGGACCTTCCTGGAGCTCTTGTGACCTTTGGGGCCATCACTGGAGCTTTTGTGACCTCTGGGGACATCACTGGCGCTCTTGTGACCTTTGGGGACTTCGCTGGAGGTCTCAAGACCTTCCTGAATGTTCTTAAAGCTCTTGGGAGCTTCCTGGTGGTCCCTGGGACCATCAGAGACATCATGGGGGCTCTCGGGATGCTCCTGGATGCCCTTGTATCCTTCTAGAACATCACTGAAGCTCTTGGGACTCTCCAAGACCTCGCTAGACATCTCAGGACTGTTGGGGACATCTCCAGAGCTCTTGGGACCCTCTGGGCCATCACTGGAAGTCTTGAGACCCCCAGGGCTACCACTGGAGCTCGTGGGACCACCTGTGATGTCACTGGAGCTCGTGGGACCCTCTAGGCCACCAGTGGAGCTCATGGGACCGCCTGGGACATCACTGGAGCTCGTGGGACCCTCAGGGCCATCACTGGAACCCTTGAGACCCCCAAAGCCACCACCAGAACCCTCCACGACCCCTCCAGCGCCTTCTCCTCCACGTTCCTCGTCCTCCACGTTCCTCCTCCTCCTCCTCCTCCTGGGCGGCCGCGGCCGCAGCCCCCGGCGCTCCCTCAGCCCCCGGCCGGCCCTGCGCGCCCCCAGGGGGGCTCCGAGCAGCGGGACCCCCTCGGGGGGCGGCGGTGGGGCGGGGGGCAGCGAGCTCCAGGTGATCTCCAGCACCTTGAGCGCGTCCTCGAAGGCGAACTCGCGCTTCAGCTCCAGCAGCAGCCAGCGGTAGCAGAAGAGCAGGTCGTGCGCGCCGCGCGCCGCCAGGAAGGCCCAGAACGGGGGGTCGGCGCGCCGCAGCAGCCGCCGCAGGTGGCCGAAGGCCCGCGCCAGCCCGCGGCCGCCGGGGCGGAAGCGCGGGGCCAGGCGGCGCATCAGCGAGCAGAAGCACAGGAAGGCCTGGGCCTCGTCGTCCAGCACGGCCAGCAGCGGCGCCGCCACGTCCGACATGCCCTGGCAGTAGGAGAGGCGCGGGTGGCCCAGCGCGAAGGTGGTCAGCAGCGCCTGCAGCGCCGCCAGGTGAGGGTGGCCCTCCTCGGGGCCGCCGAAGTAGGGGTGGGCGCGGTCCGTGCGCACCACGTCCTTGCGCACCGCCGCGGCCACCTGCGCCAGCTCGGCCGGCGCCGCGCGCGCCGCCAGGGCCACCTTCAGCGAGGAGTACTCGGCCGCCTTGAGGCGCAGGTGGGACAGGCGCTCCTGGCCCGTCAGGCCGGCGGGGAACACGTTCAGCAGGTAACGCCAGACCACCTGTATGGGGGGATGGGGAAGGTGAGGGATCAGGGATGTGTCCCACAGGTAACACCAGACCACCTGTATGGGGGGAATGGGACAGGTGAGGGATCAGGGCCAGACCACCTGTATGGGGGAATGGGGACAGGTGAGAAACCAGGGATGTGTTTCACAGGTAATGCCAGACCACCTGTATGGAGGAATGGGACAGGTGAGAGATCAGGGCCAGACCACCTGTATGGGGGGATGGGACAGGTGAGGATCAGGGATGTGTCCCACAGGTAACGCCAGACCACCTGTATGGGGGGATGGGACAGGTGAGGGATCGCGGGTATGTCCCACAGGTAATGCCAGACCACCTGTATGGGGGAATGGGGACAGGTGAGAGAAAGGACATGTTCAACAGATAACACCACACCACCTGTATGGGGGAACGGGGACAGGTGAGGGATCAGGGATGTGTCCCACAGGTAACATCAGACCACCTGTACAGGGGAATGGGACAGGTGAGAAACCAGGGATGTGTTCCACAGGTAACGCCAAACCACCTGTATGGGGGGATGGGACAGGTGAGGGATCACAGATATGTCCCACAGGTAATGCCAGACCACCTGTATGGGGGAATGGGGGCAGGTGAGAACAAGAACAAATTCAGCAGATAACAACACACCACTTGTACAGGGGAAAATGGGATCAGGGACAGCAAGAACTCTCAGGTGCTGATCAGGATGGATCTGAGCATCCCCAGGTGCGGCTGAGGTGACGTCAGGCAACATCAGAACCCCCAAGGTGTGACTCAGGTGTAATCACAACCGCCAGGTAAGTCTCAGGAAGAGCAGGTAACCCCAAAGGTGTGGCTCAGAAGACTCCAAAATGTGGCTCAGAGGACCCCAGGTGCCATCGAACCCCTCCCAAGTGTGACCACACCCCCAGGTGTGTCCCAGGTGTGACCACACCCCCCAGCTGTGTCCCAGGTGTGACCACACCCCCAGGTGTGTCCCAGGTGTGACCACACCCCCCAGCTGTGTCCCAGGTGTGGCTCTGGTCCCTCACCTTGCGCAGGCCGGGCTCGACGCCGCCGTGGAAGACGTGCAGCCGCAGGTCCTGGGGCCGCAGCAGGCGCCCACCTGGGCCCAGGTACGACCTCAGGTCGGCGTCGCTGAGGGGGGCGCAGGGTGGGGGCGGGGGAGGGGGCGGGGACACGGCCGGGGTCCCCTCGGGCCACGCCAGGGCCGCCTGCGCCCGCGCCAGCGTCCGGCCCACCTGTGGGAACGGCACAGCTGCCACTGGGAGGGCACTGGGAGGGCACTGGGATGCCCAGGAGAGCAGCAGGAGCTCTCTGTGAGCTCCCAGCAGGGTGGGGCAGCCCAGGCGTGCCTCACCTGCGCCAGGTGTGCTCACCTGCGCCAGCAGAGCCTGGGTGAAGGGCAGGGCTGCCGCCAGCAGCGAGCGGCGCTCGGGGACCGGCTCGGCCGCCGCCACCTCCCGCGGGCTGATGATGTCCCAGTCCTCCAGCAGCGGGCCTGGGGACAGCTCACCTGAGCCACAGGTACCTGAGAGCCCCGCCTCGCACACCTGAGCCACGCCGGGCACCCCCAGGTACCCAGCACCTCCTGACCCCCAGCCCATGGCCCCGAGTGCCCCAGGTGTGCCCTGTCCCACCCAGGTGCGTCCCCCTGTGCCCAGGTGTGCGCAGGTAAGTCTGTGACTGCCCCAGGTATGTCCCAGGTGAACTCCAGGTGTGTCCCCACCGCCCAGGAGTGTCCCACGTGATTTCCCTCAGCTGGGTGTGCCTCATGTGTGTCTGTGTCCTACGTATGTCCCAGGTGTGTCTCCACCCACCCAGGTGTTTCCCAAGTGTACCCCCATCCACCCAGGTGTGTCTCAGGTGTACCCCCACCCACCTGGGTGTGTCCCCACCCACCCAGGTGTTTCCCAGGTGTATCGCCACCCACCCAGGTGTGTCTCAGGTGTGTCCCCACCCATCCTGGTGTATTCCACGTGTGTCCCAGGTGTAACTCCACCCACCCAGGTGTATCCCAGGTGTATCCCCACCCACCCAGGTGCACCCCAGGTGGGTCACTCACTGTCAGGGGGGTTCCTGACGTCCAGGCGCAGCCTCAGGGTGGGCCGGGCGCAGGTGAAGGCGTTGGCCAGGTCACCATCGCTCAGCAGAGGCACAAAGGTGTCCTGGCCCTGCCCGTCCCGCGCTGCGAAGCTCAGAACAAAGCTTTTCTTCCTGAGGGGGGACAGGTGAGCTCACCTGGGTGCTCTGAAGGGTCCCAGGTGCATCCGGGTGGGAACCGGGGGGCTCCACTCACCCCTGCAGGTCGAAGGCCCGGGCCAGGATGTGCTGCAGCACGTCCAGCGACGTGATCTGCGGGTCCACGGCGAACGAGCGGAACTCGGGCGGCTGCTGCCCCTCGTTCTTCTGCAGGAAGAGAGTCAGGGGGTCCCGACAGGGTCCCGGGGGGTCCCGGGAGGTCCCGGAGCCCCCCGGTCCCTCACGGCGATCCAACATGGCGGCACAGCGCGGTCACCACGGCGACGCCGCGCGCCTCCCGCAACGCTGATTGGCGGCCGCTCCCCACGTGACACGAAAGGCGGGAAAATTTCCCGCCGGTGCCACACCTGCACGTGGCAACGCCCCCCCCGAGCTGATTGGCTGCCGGGGAGCACGTGACTCCACCGATTAACTCCGCCCACTCGGAGTTAATTAACTCGCTAATTAAATAACCACGCCCACACAGGGTTCCGCCCAGAACCACGCCCCGCCCCCTTACCTTGACGCGCACGCGCACAACCTCGCACTCCTCCTCCAGCGCGGCCCCGCCCCCGCCGCCCGGCGAGGCCCCGCCCCCCGTTGTCGCCGCCATGTTGGGGCGGGGTCGGGGGGGGTTGGGGGTTTTGGGGGGGTTTCGCCGCCGCCGCCGCCCCCCCGAGCCGGGGAAGCGGGGGGGCTGGTGTTACGTCACCGTGCTGACGTCACGCCGCGCCCCCCGGCCGGACGGTGCGCGTTTGTCGGGGGGGATCCGGAGCCGCGCCGCGCCCGTGCCCGTCCTGCGGCCGCGGCCGCGGCAACAACATCCGGGGCAGCGCGCGGAAGTGACGTCACGGGGCGGGCTCCGCCGACTCGGTTCCTCTGGTGAC
Organism: Onychostruthus taczanowskii; assembly: GCF_017590055.1. NCBI lineage: Eukaryota > Metazoa > Chordata > Aves > Passeriformes > Passeridae > Onychostruthus > Onychostruthus taczanowskii. The sequence goes on from NW_024501393.1 coordinate 13,169, forward strand.
GCCACCAACTCCCCCCACCCTTTCCCAACGCAGCGAAATGACGTCACAGGCAGCGATTCACATTGGGTTTATTGGGAGGGAGAGGGGGGCGCATGCGGGACCCCCTTAAACGGGCAACGCCAGAGTGGGGACCACGTCCTTCTTAAAGGGGCAACGCCGCGGCGGGAACCGCCCCCAGTCTTAAAGGAGAACGCCCTCCAGGGAGCCCCGCCCACCCTTAAAGGGGCAACGCCACGTAAAGAACCGTCCGGCCTTAAAGGGGCAATGCCGGATGGACCAACCGCGTCCTTAAAGGGGCAACGCCTCCCCGCAGCAGCGCCCCGGCCAGGGGGCGGAGCCTGCGGGGGGGCAGGGGGCGAGGCCCCGCCCACCAGGGGAGGCCCCGCCCCTCAGGGGGGTCCCGCGGGGGCCGCCTGTTCCTTCCTGAGCTGCGCCAGCTCCTGGGACAGCGACTCCAGGTCCTGGAAAGGGGGGAATGAGGGGTGGAAGAGACCCCGCCCACTGACGAGGCCACGCCCTCAGTGGCCACACCCTTGTGCTGCTCGCACACACAGCTGAAAGCCCCACCTCCACTTCAATTCTCCCTTTTATGTCTATAAATTGTGATGTCATAGCTTATGCCACACCCCCACACTTAGACCACGCCCCTTTTAGCCCCACCATCTTCCCACAAGCCACACCCCTATAAGCCACACCCTCACCCTTTAACCACACCCATTCCCAGAGACCACACCCATTTAATAAACCACACCCCTTTAAGAGGCTCCACCCCTTCCCACAAGCCACACCCTTCCGGCCCCGCCCCCCGCTGGCCCCGCCCCCTCACCTGTGCCAGGTGCAGGTTCTTGGTCAGCTGCTCCTCCAGGAGGTTCTGCAGCTTCTTGTTCATCTCCCGCAGCCCCTCCTCACCCGGGCCCGGCCCCGCCCCGCGCCGCGCCGGCCCCGCCGGAGCCGCGGCCTCTGCCGGCAGGTGAGACAGGGGAGGGACAGGGGAGACAGGGGAGACAGGGGAGGGACAGGGGAGGGACAGGTGAGACAGGGGAGGGACAGGTGAGACAGGTGTAACAGGTAATGCCCAGGTGTACCAGGTGAGGGACAGGTGAACCCCAGGTGTACCATGTGAGGGACAGGTGACCCCAGGTGTACCAGGTGAGGGTACAGGTGATGCCCAGGTGTACCATGTGAGGGACAGGTGACCCCAGGTGTACCAGGTGAGGGACAGGTGAGCCCAGGTGTACCAGGTGAGGGACAGGTGAACCCCAGGTGTACCATGTGAGGGACAGGTGACCCCAGGTGTACCAGGTGAGGGTACAGGTGATGCCCAGGTGTACCATGTGAGGGACAGGTGACCCCAGGTGTACCAGGTGAGGGACAGGTGAGCCCAGGTGCCAGAGGCTCCAGGTGAGCCCCGGTGCCCCCACCTGTGCGGCTGTCCCTGACGAAGCTCTGGATGATGGCGCTCTTCCTGCACAGATCCTCGGCCATGGACGCGCTCGACACCTCCAGGTGCCTCACCTGCCCGGGGGCTCCAGGTGAGGGCGCCGGCCGCGACCCCGTCCCTCCAGTGCTCCCAGTGCTCCCAGTCCCTCCCAGTCTGGTCCCATTTTGGTCCCAGTCCCTCCAACTCTGTTCTCAGACCCCCCCAGTCCCTCCCAGTTTGCTCCCAGTCCCTCCCAGTCCCCCCCAATCCCCTCCCAGTCCATCCCAGTCCCCCCCAGTCCCACCCAGTTTGGTCCCAGTCCCTCCCAGTGCTCCCAGTTTCCTCCCAGTCCCTCCCAGTTTGGTCCCAGTTTCCTCCCAGTCCCTCCCAGTGCTCCCAGTTTGTTCCCAGTCCCTCCCAGTTTGTTCCCAGTCCCTCCGTTTGTTCCCAGTCCCTCCCAGTTTGATCCCAGTTTGCTCCCAGTCCCCCCCAGTCCCTCCCAGTCCCTCCCAGTTTGTTCCCAGTCCCCTCCCAGTCCCCCCCAATCTCCTCCCAGTCCCTCCCAGTTTGCTCCCAGTCCCCCCCAGTTTGATCCCAGTCCCTCCCAGTCTCTCCCAGTTCCCTCCCAGTCCCTCCCAGTTTGCTCCCAGTCCCTCCCAGCCGCCCCCAGTCCCTCCCAGTCCATCCCAGTTTGCTCCCAGTCCCTCCCAGTTTGCTCCCAGTCCCCCCCAGTCCCTCCCAGTCCCTCCCAGTTTGTTCCCAGTCCCCTCCCAGTCCCCCCCAATCTCCTCCCAGTCCCTCCCAGTTTGGTCCCAGTTCCCCCCCAGTCCCCCCCAGTCCCCCCAGTACCTTCTCCTCCAGCAGCCAGCGCTCCTGCTGGCTCTGGGCCAGCCTCTGGAACAGCTCGGCCACCTCTGCGGGGGACAGGCCCCCCCCGGCCGGGACCCCCCCGGCGCTGCCGCCCCCGGGGCTGCCCGAGCCCGACTGCGCCGGGGGCGGGGCCGGGGGCGGGGCCACAGCCCGTCAGACCACGCCCACCAAAGCTCCGCCCCACCACGGGGTCGGTTCATCAAGGGGATGGGGGGGATGGCCACGCCCACACTGGGGCACACAAAGCCACGCCCACATTAAGCCACACCCCAAATTAGCTGTGTTCTAGTTAAGCCACGCCCACCCCAAGCCACACCATCTTTAGCCACACCCCATTGGGCCACACCCATTTAAGCCACACCAAATTATCTGTTATTAAGCCACTCCCACCCAGCCACACCCTCTTAAGCCACACCCCCAGTGGGTCACACCCCTTTAAGCCACACTCCAAATTAGCTATGCTCTAATTAAGCCACACCCTCTTAAGCCACACCCCTTAAAGCCATGCCCACACCCCCAATTAGAGCCCAAGCCACACCCCCATAGTTTACACCCCAATTGAGCCACGCCCTGAATAAACCACACCCTCCTAAGCCACACCCTAATAAACCACACCCCCTGTTTAATCCCATTAAGCCACGCCCACAAAGCCACACCCTCACAAGCCACGCCCATTTCCAGGCTCCACCTCTTTTCTCTAAGACCACACCCCCTGCCCTAAGCCCCACCCCCTTCCCTGAGGCCACGCCCACCTTGGTGCTTCCGGGGGCGGAGCCATCGCGGCCCAATGAGGACACGGAGCTGCTGTCCCCGCCCGGGCCCCGCCCAGGGGAGGAGCCTCCGTCCAGCCCCAGCTCCTCCAGCCCTGGGGACCCCAAAACCCCGTCAGGGACCCCAAAATGCACCTGGGGACCCCCAAAATCCACCTGGGGACCCCAAAATGCACCTGGGGACCCCAAAATTCACCTGGGGACCCCAAAATGCACCTGGGGACCCCGAAATGCACCTGGGGACCCCAAAATTCACCTGGAGACCCCGAAATGCACCCAAAACCCCCAAAATCTCATCAGGGACCCCAAAATCCACCTGAGAACGCCCAAAATCCCATCAGGGACCCCCAAAACCCCGTCAGGGACCCCAAAATGCACCTGGGGACCCCAAAATGCACCTGGGGACCCCAAAATCCCATCAGGGACCCCAAAATTCACCAGGGAACGCCTAAAATCCCATCAGGGACCCCAAAATCCCATCAGGGACCCCAAAATGCACCTGGGAACCCCCAAAAATCCAATTAGGGACCCAAAATACCATCAGGGACCCCCCTCAAATTTTGGGCTTCCCCCCTCCCAGAGTTTCCCCCTCCCCAAATTTTGAGGTTCCCCCTCCCAGTTTTTGGGGTTCCCCACCCCAAATCTTGAGGTTTTCTCTCCCACAGTTTTGGGGTCCCCTCCCCAAATTTCAGGGTCCCTCTCTCTTCAAATTTTGGGCTTCCCCCCTGCCCAAGAGTGTTCCCCCCTCCCCAAATTTCGGGGTCCCTCCCCAAATCTTGAGGTTCCCGCTACCCAAATTCCAGGGTCTCCCCTCCCCAAATTCTGGGGCTCCCCCTCCCCAAATTTACGGGGTCTCTCCTCCCCAGATTTTGGGCTCCCCTTCCCCAAATTTCAGGGTTGCCCTCCCCAAATTTTGAGGTTCCTGCTCCCCAAATTTCGGGGTTCCCCCTCCCCAAATTTCAGAGTTCCACTTCCCAAATTTCAATGTCCCCTCCCCAGATTTTGAGGTCCTGCTCCCCAAATTTCAGGGTCCCCCCTCCCCAAATTTGTGGTCCCCTCCTCAAATTTTGGGCTCCATCCTCCCAGATTTTGGCATTCCCCTCCCCACATTTCACGGTCCCTCCTCCCCAGATTTTGGGGTCCCCCTCCCCAAATTTCGGGGTCCCACTCCCCACATTTCAAGGTTTCTCCTCCCCAGATTTCGGGCTCCCCTTCCCCAAATTTCGGGCTCCCACTCCCCACATTTCAAGGTTTCTCCTCCCCAGATTTCGGGCTACCCCTCCCCAGATTTCAGGCTCCCCTTCCCCAAATTTTGGGGTCCCACTCCCCACATTTCAGGGTCCCTCCTCCCCAGATTTCGGGGTCCCCCTCCCCAGATTTCGGGCTCCCCCTCCCCAAATTTGGGGTGCCCCTGACCCGAGCGCGCCCTGCTGGGCACCAGCCCTCCTCCCCAGGTTTCGGGCTCCCCCTCCCCAAATTTCGGGGTCCCACTCCCCACATTTCAGGGTCCCTCCTCCCCAGATTTCGGGGTCCCCCTCCCCAGATTTCGGGCTCCCCCTCCCCAAATTTGGGGTGCCCCTGACCCGAGCGCGCCCTGCTGGGCACCAGCAGCTCCTGCAGCCGCTCCTGCAGCCGCTCCCCCCGGCGCCGCTCCAGCTGCAGCTGCCTCCTCAAATCCTTCAGCTGTGGGGCGAAATTTTGGGGTTTTGGGGCAAGTTTGGGGAACCCCCAAAGCGCCGGGGGGGTCCCCAAAAGTTTTGGGGTGTCCCCGAAGCCCCCCTGAGGTCGCTCACGGCGGCGCTGCCTTTCTTCTCCAGGATGCGCTGCCCATCCCGCACGTCCTTCAGCTCCTGGGGGGATTTTGGGGGGGTTTAGGGGATTTTGGGGGGTCCTGAGGGATTTTGGGGGGTCGTGAGAGGGATTTGGAGGGGTTACAAAGGGATTTGGGGTGATTTTTGGGGGTCACAGGGGGATTTGGGGGAGTTTTGGAGGGGTTTGGGTGAGTCTCTCAGTTCCTGGCGGGGGTTTAGGGGATTTTGGGGCCATTTGAGGGGATTTTGGGGCTGTTTTGGACTGTTTGGGTCTATTTTAGCGAATTTTTGGGTTGGTTTTGGGGATTTGGGAGATTTTGAAGCCATTTTTGGGGATTTTGGGGCTGTTCTGGGGAGTTTGGGGCTGTTTGGGGGTGTTTGGGTCTATTTTAGGGGATTTGGGGGTCGTTTTTGGACATTTTGGGGCTGGTTTGTGGATGTTTTGGGGCATTTTGGGGCTGGTTTAGGGTATTTGGGGTGTTTTTGGGGATTTTGGAGCCATTTTTGGGGATTTTGGGGCTGTTCTGATGCATTTGGGGCTGTTTTGGGGGATTTGGGGTTGTTTTAGTGTGTTTGGGTCTATTTAAGGGGATTTTGGGGCTGATTTTGGGGCTGGTTTTGGACATTTTGGGGCTGGTTTGCTGGTTGTTTTTGGGGATTTTAGGGTTGTTTTAGAGGATTTTGGGGCTGATTTGGGGTTGTTTTAGGAGATTTTGGGGCCGTTTTGGGGGACTTTGGGGCTCTTTTTGGGGGATTTTGGGGCCATTTTGGGGATTTTGGGGTTGTTTTAGAGGATTTCGGGGCCATTTTGGGGCTGATTTTGGGGCCAACTTTGGAACCATTTTGGGGGATTTTGGGGCTGTTTTTGGGCATTTTGGGGTTGCTTCAGAGGATTTTGGGGCCGTTTTTGGGGATTTGGGGTCCCACCTGTCTCAGGGCGCGCCCCTCGGCCTCGTGCAGCTCCCGCAGCCGCTGCTCCTCCCCCAGCGCCGCCCGCAGCTGCCCCAGCTCCTCCTGAGGGGACATTTGGGGACATTTGGGGACATTTGGGGACAATCTGGGGACAATTGGGGACCATTTCAGGACCTTTAGGGACACTTGAGGACAACCTGGAGGCAATTTGGAAACGTTTGGGGACATTTGGGGACACTTCGGGTCAGTCTGGGGACATTTGGGGACATTTGGGGACAATCTGGGGACAATTGGGGACCATTTCAGGACCTTTAGGGACACTTGAGGACAACCTGGAGGCAATTTGGAAACGTTTGGGGACATTTGGGGACACTTCGGGTCAGTCTGGGGACATTTGGGGACATTTGGGGACAATCTGGGGACAATTGGGGACCATTTCAGGACCTTTAGGGACAATTTAGCGACACTTGGGGACAACCTGGAGGCAATTTGGAAACGTTTGGGGACATTTGGGGACACTTCGGGTCAGTCTGGGGACATTTGGGGACAATTTAGGGACATTTTGGGATCAGTTAGGGACATTTTGGGGACATTTTGGTGACAATCTGGGGACAATCGGGGACCATTTCAGGACCTTTAGGGACAATTTAGGGACACTTGGGGACATTTGGGGACAACCTGGAGACGATTTGGAAACGTTTGGGGACATTTGAGGACACTTCGGGTCGGTCTGGGGACATTTGGGGACAATTTGGGGACAATTTGGGATCAGCTGGGGACATTTTGGGGACATTTTGGGGACATCTGGGACAATCGGGGGCCATTTCAGGACCTCTAGGGACAATTTAGGGACAACCTGGAGACAATTTGGAAACGTTTGGGGACACTTTGGGTCAGTCTGGGGACAACTGGGGACAATTTGGGGATATTTGGGGGCATATGGGGACAATTAGGGACATTTGGGGACAATCTGGGGACATTCAAGGACATTTGGGGATAATTTGGAAATGTCTGGGGACATTTTGGGGACATTTGGGGACATTTAGGGGTCCTGGCGGGGACAAGAATCACGACAGGGGCAGAAATGTTGTGATATTCCCCCCAAAATCCCCCCAAATTCCCAAAATTCCCCAAAATCCCCAACTCCTCACGAACTGCCTGAAAAATCCCCCAAAAATGACCCCAAAATCCCCCAAAATTTACCTCAGACCTCCTCAAAATACCCCCCAAATCCTCCCAAAATTTATCCCAAAATCCTCCCAAAATTTACCTAAATCTCCCCCAAAATCTCCCAGATTTACCCCAAATCCCCCAAAATCCCAAAAAATTTCCTCCAGATCCCCCAAATTTACCCCAAATCCCCCCAAAATTTCCCCCAAAATTTATCCAAAATCCCCTACAATTTCCCCAAAATCCCCCAAAATCCCCCAAATTTCCCCCTGACCTGGAGCTGCCCCCGCTGCTGCTCCTGCTCCTCGCGCAGCCGCTCCTGGGGGGGCACAGGGGGGGTTTTGGGGGGTCCCCCAATGCCCGGGGTGGACCCCGAAAGTGGGGAGGGGTCTCGGGGGGGGGTTTTGGGGTCACCTGGGCGGCCTCGGCCTCGTGCAGGCGCTGGCGCAGCTGCTCCCGCTCACCTGAGCACACCTGGGACCCCAAAATATCCATGGGGCCCCAAAATATCCCAGGGACCCCCCAAAACCACCCAGGGACCCCAAAATATCCATGGGGACCCCAAAACAGCCATGGGGACCCCCAGAACAGCCATGGGACCCCCAAAACATGCATGGGGACCCTCCCCAAAACCCTAACCCAAATCCCTCCTAGGACCCCCCCAAATGCCCCCCAAACCC
>NW_024501393.1:20999-40194 GCF_017590055.1 Onychostruthus taczanowskii
CCCCAAAATCCCCCCCAGCCCCCCGTACCTGCAGCTCTCTCTCCAGGCTCTCCCTCTGGCTCCGGCTGTCCCGCAGCTCCCGGGCCTGGGCCTCGCTCAGCTCCCGCAGCCCCCCCTGGGCCTGCCCCACAAACACCCCAAAAACATCCCATAAACACCCCAAAAACACCTCAGAAACACCCCATAAACACCCCAGAAACACCCCAAAACACCCCAAAGACAACACCCCAAAAACATCCCATAAACACCCCAAAAACACCTCAGAAACACCCCATAAACACCCCAGAAACACCCCAAAAACAACACCCCAAAAACATCCCAGAAACACCCCAAAACCACCTCAGAAACACCCCACAAACACTTCAGAAACACCCCGAAAACATCTCATAAACACCCCAAAATCAATCCCACAAACACCCCAAAAACCACCCCATAAACACCCCAATATCAATCCCACAAACACCCCAAAAACCACCCCATAAACCACCCTCAAAACATCCCACAAACACCCCAAAACTACCCTGGGGTCACTGGTGGGTCCTGTGGGGTTCTATGGGGTCCGTGGGGTCTCCACAGGATCCATAGGGTGTCTGTAGGGTCCCTACAGTGTCTGTGGGGTCCCTATAGGGTCTGTGGGGTTCTATGGGGTCTATAGGGTTTGTAGAGCGTCTGTAGGGTCCCCATAGGGTCTCTAGGGTCTCTATGGGGTCTATGGTGTCCCTATAGAATCTGTGAGGTTCTATGAGATCTGCAGTTTCCCTATAGGGTCTGTGCAGTTCCTATGGAGTCTATAGGGTCCCTATGGGGTCTGTGGGGTTCTATGAGGTCTGCAATTTCCCTATAGGGTCTGTGGGGTCCCTATGAGATCTACAGGTTCTATAGGGTCTGTGGGGTCTCTATAGGATCTGTGGCGTTCTATGGGGTCTATAGTGTCCCTATAGGGTCTGTGGGGTCTCCATAGGATCTGTGGCGTTCTATGGGGTCTATAGTGCCCCTACAGGGTCTGTGGGGTTCTATGGGCTCTATAGGGTTTATAGGGCATCTGTATAGATCCCCATAGGGTCTCTAGGGTCTCTATGGGGTCTATGAGGTCTATAGTGTCCCTATAGGGTCTGTGGGGTCCCTCTGGGGTCTATAGGGTCTACAGGGTCTCTATAGGGTCTCCATAGGGTCTGTGGGGTCTCTATAGGGTCTATAGGGTCTCCACAGGGTCCTGCCCCCACCTCGGTGGCCGCCTCCAGCTCCTGCTGCAGCCGCCGGCCCCGAGCCTGCAGCTCCTGCAACTCCTGCAGCTGCTGCAGCTGCTGCGCCTGCGCCTCGCGCCGGGCCCTGCCACCAAAACAGCCAAAAACAGCCCAAAAACACCCATCAGACAGCGCCTCCTTCTCCTCCTGCAGGCGCAGAAAACTGGGGAAAAAACAAGGAAAAATGGGCAAAAATGGGGAAAAAATGGGGAAAATGGGGAAAAATGGGGAAAATTGGGGGGAAAAAGGGAGAAATGGGGGGAAAAAGAGAGAAAATGGGAAAAAATGGGGGAAAATTTGGGGGAAATGGGGGGAAAGAAGAAAAAAACGGGCAAAAAATGGAGGAAAATTGAGGGGAAATTTGGGGGAATGGGGAAAAATGGGGAAAATTGGGGGGAAAAAGGGAGAAATGGGGGGAAATGGGGGGAAAGAAGAAAAAAACGGGCAAAAAATGGAGGAAAATTGAGGGGAAATTTGGGGGAATGGGGAAAAATGGATTAAAAATTTGGGGACATGTGGAAAAATTGGCAAAAGATGGAGGGAAATTGGGGAGAAATGGGGGGAAATGGGTGAAAAATTGGGGTAATGAAGGAAAAGAGGTAAAAAAAGGGGGGGAAATTGGGGGAAAAAAGGAAAAATGGGGGGAAAAAAGCAGAAAAATGCCCCAAAATGTTCCCAAATTCTCACCTTTCCCGCTGCTCCCGCAGCTCCTCTGTCAGCTGGGAAATTTGGGCACAAAATTGAGGGGGGGCCCCACTTGGACCCCTCCCCAAAATCCCAAAGTTCATCCCCCCAGGAGCCAAATCCTCCCTGAATTGCTCCAAAATCTCCTCTGGAGAGCCCAAAATCCTCCCCGAAATCTGAAATCCCTTTGGGATCCAAACCCCCCCAAAAAACCACAAATCATCCCCAAAAAAAACCCCAAAAAAAGCAAATTCCACCCAAAAAAAACCCAAATCCAACCCAAAAAAACCCAAATCATCCCAAAAAAAACCCCAAATTCCCCCCAGGAAATCCCAAATCCTCCCCAAATCCCACCCAAATCCTCCCAAAAAAAACCCAAAACACCCCAAATCCGACTGAAATCCTCCCAAAAACCCCAAATTTTCACCTAAAAACCCAAATCTCACCCAAAACCTCCCCAAAAAACCCCAAATGTCCCCAAATTCCCCCAAAAAAACCCAAAATCCTGCCCAAATCCTCCCAAAAAAACACCAAACCCTCCAAAAAAATCCAAATCCCACCCAAATTCCCCCCAAAAAACCCAAAATCCTGCCCAAATCCTCCCAAAAAAACACCAAACCCTCCAAAAAAATCCAACTCCCTGAATTGCTCCAAAATCTCCTCTGGAGAGCCCAAAATCCTCCCCGAAATCTGAAATCCCTTTGGGATCCAAACCCCCCCAAAAAACCACAAATCATCCCCAAAAAAAACCCCAAAAAAAGCAAATTCCACCCAAAAAAAACCCAAATCCAACCCAAAAAAACCCAAATCATCCCAAAAAAAACCCCAAATTCCCCCCAGGAAATCCCAAATCCTCCCCAAATCCCACCCAAATCCTCCCAAAAAAAACCCAAAACACCCCAAATCCGACTGAAATCCTCCCAAAAACCCCAAATTTTCACCTAAAAACCCAAATCTCACCCAAAACCTCCCCAAAAAACCCCAAATGTCCCCAAATTCCCCCAAAAAAACCCAAAATCCTGCCCAAATCCTCCCAAAAAAACACCAAACCCTCCAAAAAAATCCAAATCCCACCCAAATTCCCCCCAAAAAACCCAAAATCCTGCCCAAATCCTCCCAAAAAACCCCAAATGTCCCCAAATCCTCCCCAAATTCCCCCCAAAAAAATCCAAATCCCACCCAAATCCCACAAAAAACCCCAAATCCCCCCAAAATCTCCCCCCTCTCACCTTGGCCACCTCCTCCTGCAGCTGAGCCACCTCTGCCTGCAAGAGACCCCCGTGAGACCCCCCCCAAATTCCACCTCCCCCCTCCCCAAACCCCCCAGGGGGGATTTTGGGGGGATTTTGGGGGGTTTTGGGGCCCACCTTGGCCAGCTCCCTGAGCAGGGTGCTGTTCTGGAGACGGAAATCGTCCTCTTGGCTCTGCAGCTTCCCCTGGAGCATCCTGGTCTCCCCCAGCAGGGCCTCCACCTCCTGGGGACCCCAAAAACGGGATCAGAGACCCCAAAAACGGGATCAGACACCCCAAAAGTGGGATCAGAGACCCCAAAAACGAGATCAGACACCCCGAAAATGGGATCAGAGACACCAAAAACGGGATCAGACTCCTCAAAAATGGGATCAGACACCCCAAAAATGGGATCAGAGACACCAAAAATGGGCTCAGACACCCCAAAAATGGGATCAGAGACCCCAAAAACGGGATCAGACACCCCAAAAGTGGGATCAGAGACCCCAAAAACGAGATCAGACACCCCGAAAATGGGATCAGAGACACCAAAAACGGGATCAGACATCCCAAAAATGAGATCAGACACCCCAAAAATACCCCTGAACCAATCTAGAAACCCTCAGAACCCCCAAAATACCCCTAAAATAACCCAAAACACCCTCAGGAAGCCCCCTGGAGCATCCTGGTCTCCCCCAGCAGGGCCTCCGCCTCCTGGGGACCCCAAAAATGGGATCAGAGACCCCAAAAATGAACTCAGACACCCCAAAAATGAACCCAGAGATCCCAAAATGGGCTCAGACACCCCAAAAATCCCCCTGAACCCACCCAGAGACCCCCAAAATACTGCCAAAAAACCCTAAAAAAAAACCCTGGGTCCCCCAGCAGGGCCTCCACCTCCTGGGGACCCCAAAAATGGGCTCAGGCACCCCAAAAATGAACTCTAAACCCCCCAAATACCCCTGAACACCCCTAGACACACCAAAATTAACCCAGAGACTCCAAAACCCCCCCAAGACACCCCAAAATCCCCCTGGGACCCCCCCCCAAAATTCCCCCCCAGGACCCACCTGGGCCTTCTTGCTCAGGGCCAATACTGTAGAGAGCCCCCCACCATGTTCTGGGGGGGGGGTGTAGGGCGCCCTCTGGTGGTGGAGGTCTCCAGGGACCACCCCCCCCCCAGTCTCTGGGCCCCTCAGGGACCTCCCCGGCTCTTGAGCCCCCTCAGTGCCACGGGGGGGGGGGCCCCCGGGGCCCCCCCCCCCCCCCCAGTCTCTGGCGCCCCTCAGGGACCTCCCCGGCTCTTGAGCCCCCTCAGTGCCACAGGGACCTGGCAGTGCTGGTGACAGCGGCTGGATCTGAGCACAGGTGTGCCCAGGTGAGCTCCATTTCCCCCTCAGCTGCCCCTCAAACCCTTCATAGGCGCCATTTCCACCCTCATCCCCCTCACAGACATCATTTGTCCCCTCACGGGCACCATTTTTCCCTTCACTGCCCACCATGGGCTCTGTTTTCCCCTCACAGGTGCCATTTCCTCCCTCATCCCCCTCACAGACATCATTTGTCCCCTCACGGGCACCATTTTTCCCTTCACTGCCCACCATGGGCTCTGTTTTCCCCTCACAGGTGCCATTTCCTCCCTCATCACCCTCACGGACAATATTCCGCCCTCAAAGGCTTCATATTTCCCTCTAATCACCCTCACGGGCTCCATTTCCCCCTCAGCTGCCCCTCAAATCCCTCACAGGTGCCATTTCCTCCCTCATCCCCCTCACAAACTTCATATTTCCCCCTGATCCCCCTCATGGGTTCCATTTTCCCCATCATCACCCTCAGGAACACCATTTGTTCCCTCATGGCCTCCATTTTCCCTTCAGCTGCCCCTGAAACCCTTCACAGGCACCATTTCCACCCTCATCCTCCTCACAGACATCATTTGTCCCCTCACAGGCACCATTTCCACCCTTGTCTTCCTCACGGGCTCCATTTGTCCCCTCATGGGCACCACTTTATCCTTCACAGGTGCCATTTCCACCCCCCTCACCCTCATGGGTTCCATTGTCCCTCCACCACCCTCACACGCTCCATTTCCCCCTCAGCTGCCCCTCAAATCCCTCACAGGTGCCATTTGCTCCCTCATCCCCCTCAGGGACAGCATTTCACCCTGACAAACTTCATATTTCCCCCAATCCCCCTCATGGGTTCCATTTTTCCCCTCTTCATCCTCAGGAACACCATTTGTTCCCTCATGGCCTCCGTTTTCCCTTCAGCTGGCCCCGAAACCCTTCACAGGCACTATTTCCATCTTCATCCCCCTCACAGACATCATTTGTCCCCTCACAGGCGCCATGTCCAACCTCACTCCTCTCACAGACATCATTTGATGATGATCCGTTTGATCATTGTCACCATTTCACCCTCATCCCCCTCACGGGCTCCATTTCCATCCTCATGGACTTGGTATTTCTCCCTCCACACCATCACGGGCTCCATTTCCCTCTCCTTTCCCCCTCACAGGGAATATTTTCCCCCCTCAGCTGCCCGGGTCATCCTGTATTTCTGGGGAGCTGTTCGGGAACGCTGCGCTCCCGACGGGGGACATGAAATGGTGAAAAATAGACGGAAATTACCTGAAAATGGGTGAAACCAAGTATCACCCATATCGTGATTGTATCGCGATAGCAGCTGTGGCTTTGTCGATTGCTGATCCTCCTGCACTTCACTCATTCCGTGTCACGTTCCTCGGCCCGGTGTTGCAGTGCCTCGAGAACGGTGCACCCCCCACGGGGAACTATACAAGGTGAAAAATAGATTGAAAATATATTCTAAATCGTGATTATGTCGCGATATCAGCCACATTGTCTCGGTATTGCAGTGCCTCAGGAACGGTGCACCGCCAACAGGGACCTTTACATGGTGAAAAACAGATTGAGAATATTCTAAATCGTGATTATATTGCGATATCAAACACATCGTCCCGGTATTGCAGCACCTTCGGGAACGGTGCACCCCTACAGTGACCTATCAATGGTGAAAAACAGGGTGAAATTGAAATTACCTGAAAATGGGTGAAACCAAGTATCACCCATATCGTGATTGTATCGCGATAGCAGCTGTGGCTTTGCCGACTGCTGATATTCCTACACTTCACTCATTCCGTGTCACGTTCCTCGGCCCGGTGTTGCAGTGCCTCGAGAACGGTGCACCCCTCACGGAGAACTATACAAAGTGAAAAACAGCTTGAAAATCAGCAGAGCCACAGCTGATATCACGACATAATCACGATCCCACTTATTTTCAGGTAATTTCAATCTATTTTTCACCGCTGAAAGGTCCCCGGTGACTGTGGACCCTTCTCGAGGCACTGCAACACCGGGCCGAGGAACGTGACACGGAATGAGTGAAGTGCAGGAGGATCAGCAATCGACAAAGGCACAGCTGCTATCGCGATACAATCACGATATGGGTGATACATGGTTTCACCCATTTCCAGATAATTTCGGTCTATTTTTCACCATTTCAGGTGCACCGTTCCCGGAGGCGCTGCAATACCGGCACGGTGAGCGCAGCACAGAACGAGGGAGCTGCAGAGGGTCAGCGGGTGGCAGGACCAGGGCTGATATCGCGATATAATTCCAATTTCAGCCACTTCCCGATAGTTTTTCACTCTATTTTTCACCGATAAAGGTCCCCGGTGGGGGTGCACCGTTCCCGGAGGCACTGCAATACCGGGACGATGCGCGGAGCGGAGGGAGCAAGCTCCGGGTCCAACTCCCGAGCCCAAAAATCCGTTTAATATAAAGTCCTCTCATCGAGGACGTATCAGATATTAAACTGATAAGAACAGATACTACACTTGATCTTAGCCAAAAGGCCGAGAAGCGATACCCGAGCTGCCCCGAGCGCCCCGCCCGGCCCCGCCCGGCCCGCCCGTACCTCACGGACACCCCCGCGCCGCGCCCGCCCCGCTCCGGAGCCGCTCTGCGAGCTTTTCCCCAGCTCGTCCCGCGCTCTCCTCCCGCGGTTTGTACGCACCGACCCCGAAAATCCCGAAAATCGCCCCAGATTTTCGCTCCCATGATGCCTTTGGCGGCGCTGCGTTTCCCTAATTTGCATATCTGTGTTTTCATCACCGTCCACTCCGACGCCCCGCCCCCTCAAATTATGCGTGCAATGTGATTGGTGAACTGCGCGCTGGGATTTGCATTCGCTCCGCCCCCTCCACTTCACACGGGGTGAACTGGTGTCACTGGGATGGGGGCACTGGTGGGGACTGGTCCTGCCCAGTTTGTACTGGTGGCACTAGGATGGGGGCACTGCTGGGACTGGTCCTGTCCGGGCTCTACTGGTCCGAACTGGGATGCTCCCAGGAGCTCCCCCCGCTCCCTGTCTCCCCTCCCCCTCTCAGCAATGACGTCACGCCCCTCCCCCCCGGGGGGACCCCCCGTCCTGGGCGTTCCCCGCCCCTCCCCCCCCAGGGGACCCCGCGCTCGGTAAGGACTCAGGCTCGGGGGGGGGGAGGGGCAGCACCGGCCCTTTATTGCCCTCGCCCCTCCCCCACCCGGGGGCAGGGCGGGACTGGGGGAGGGGGGCAGTCCCAGTTTGGGGTTAACGATCCCACTTTGGGGTTAACAGTCCCAGTTTGGGGTCTTCTCCCAGTTTGGGAGGAGTCCCTGTCTCAGTTTGGGGTTAAAAATCCCAGTTTGGGGTTAAAAAATCCCAGTTTGGGAGCGATCCCAGTTTGGGGGTCCTTTCCCAGTTTGGACCCCCAGTTTGGGAAGGGGGAGAGTGCAGCGGGGGGAGCCCTGAACTTCTGCTTGGGGGAGGGGCTCCCAGTTTGAGCCATCCCCCCCTGTTTGGAAGGGGTCCTCACCCCAGTTCGGGGTAACCACTCCCAGTTCGGGGGTCCTTGCCCAGTTTGGACCCCCAGTTTGGGGTGTCCCTCCCAGTTTGGGCCCCCTCCCCCCATCACCCTCAGCCGTGGGGGCTGGGCAGGGGCGGCCGGGGGGGCCTTCCCAGTCCCCCCAGTGCTCCCAGTATGACCAGTGCCCCTCCCAGTGCCACCGGCAGTGCGAACAGCAGCCCCACCCGCAGGGAGCCGGGACTGGGAGGGGCCCTGGGGGCAACTGGGGCCACTGGGGGGGCCACTGGGAGGGTCACTGGGGCTACTGGGGCGTCCGTGACTCTGGGGGGGACAACTGGGGGGTTAACTGGGAGGGTAACTGGGATAACTGGGGAGTTCCTGGCCTTTGAGCGGGTAACTGGGGCAACTGGGATGCCCTTGGCCTGTTGGGGGTTAACTGGGAGGGTTTTGGGGATTGGGGGGACAACTGGGGGGGTAACTGGGAGGAGGTTTGGGGGTCCCTATGGGGCCTGGGGGAGGGGCTGAGTCCATGGGGGTCCCTCGGGGGGTCCCAGGGCTCAGTCTCGGGGTCGGGGGCCCTATGGGGGTCCCCTATGGGGTCATCCTGGGGGTCCTCATCACTGTAGGGGTCCCCATAGGGGTCCCAGGTCCTGGTTTGGGGGTCCCCGGGCTCACTCTGGGGGTCCCCATCCCCATAGGGGTCCCCATAGGGGTCCCAGGGCCGGGTTTGGGGGTCCCCGGGCTCACTCTGGGGGTCCCCATCCCCATAGGGGTCCCCATAGGGGTCCCAGGGCCGGGTTTGGGGGTCCCGGCCCCTGCGGAGGCTCCCGGGCTCGGGGTCCCCGTAGGGGTCCGAGGGGGGCGGGGCAGGGTCCCAGGGCTCCTCTTCGGGGTCCTCGTCCTCGTAGGGGTCCCCGTAGGGGTCCCCATAAATATCGGGGTCCCAGGGCTCCGTTTCGGGGTCCCACGGCCCCTCCCCGGGGTCCTCGGCCCTATAGGGGGGGGCCGGGCCCCCGTAGGGGTCCCCGTAGGTGTCGGGGTCCCCCAGGTCCCCGTAGGGGTCCCCGTAAGGATCGGGATCCTCGTCCCTATAGGGGGGCACGGGGGAAGGGGGAAAACCCCCGTCAAAATCCCGGTGGGACCCCTCGTGAGACCCCTCGAGGGAGTCCCGGTGCCACTCCCGGTGCCGGGGCGGTTCCAGCCCCCGCTCCCGGTGCGAGTCCCGGTGCCGGTCCCGGTTCGAGCCCTCCCAGGAATCCCCGTGCGAGTCCCGGTGCCGCGCCGAGCCTGGATCCCGGTCCCGGTGCAAATCCTGCGGCCATTCCCGGTGCGAATCCTCCTGCGAGCCCCGCTCTGGCCGCAAATCCCGGTGCAAATCCCGGTGCCCTCCCGGGGGCGAATCCTCCCGGGAATCCTCGGGCAAATCCCGGTGCCAATCCCGCTGCCCGCCGGGCTGGGAATCCTCACGGAAATCCCGGTGGGGATCCCGGTCCAAGTCCTGATAGGGATCCCGGTCCAAATTGTGGTGGGGATCCCGGTCCGGATCCCGGTGCAGATCCCGGCTCCAGTCCCCGTGCGAGCCCCGGTGCCGCTCTGGGGGCAGGTCCTGGTGGGAATCCCGGTCCAGATCCTGGTGGGAATCTCGGTCCGAATCCAGGTCGAGATCCCGGTGGGGATCGCGGTCCGAATCCCGATGGGGATCCGCGTCCAGATCCCGGTTCAGGTCCCGATGGGGATCCCGATCCCAATCCAAATCCCAGTCCCCGTGCGAGCCCCGGTGCCGCTCCGGGTGCGGCTCCCGGTGCCGTCCCGGGGACGAGCCCTGCCGTGGATCCCAGAGCGAGTCTGGATGCGGATCCTGCTGGGAATCCGGGTGGGGATCCCGCTCCAAATCCTCCTGCGAGCCGCGGTGCCGCTCCGGTGCCGAACCCCGGGGCGAGGCTTCACCTCCTCCCGTCCCGTCCCGCCGCCGGTCCCGGGCTCTCCATCCCCGGCCGCTCCAACCGCGCCCGGTCCCCTCGGGCAGCTCCGGGTGTCCGCCCTGGGGAGGGGTCCCGGGCTGTCCCCGGTGCCCCCCGAGCCGCTGGGGAGGGGTCCCGGGCTGTCCCCGGTGCCCCCCGAGCCGCTGGGGAGGGGTCCCGGGCTGTCCCCGGTGCCCCCGGCGGCGGCGGCGGCAGGTGACCCCGTCGGGCTGCAGGACGAAGCCGCGGTGACAGTGACAGGCGAAGCCGCCGTGGTGGTTGAGGCACATGTGGTGGCACACGGCGGCCGTGCGACATTCGTCCCTGTCCCCGCAGCCGCCCGCCGCCACCGGCCCGAAGCCCAGCGGGCACGGGGGGGTCGGCGGGACCCCCGCGTCGCCCCCCGCCGCCACGGCCACCAGCGCCACCAGCGCCACCAGCATCGCGCTGCCACCGCCGCCGCCTCCTCCTCCTCCTCCTGCGCGGGATGGGGTCCCTTTTGGGGACACCCAGAGCCTGGGGACTCCCATGGGGGACCCCAACCCCCCCCAGACCCCCCCGGATCCCCCAAACCTGGTGGGGGTGGGGAAGCGGCGCAGGACGGCCCCGGCCCTGCCCCCACTGAGCCCCCCCAGCTGCAGCAGCTGCCGGGCGAACACGGCCCCCACGGTCTGGGCCTGGGGGGGGCAAAAATGGGGGTCAGGGGACCCCAAAATCCCCCCCGACCCCAAAATGCACCCCCAGGACACGGCCCCCACGGTCTGGACACCCCCGACCCCAAAATCCCCGTACTAGGACATGGCCCCCCCACAGTCTGGGCCTGGGGGGCACAAAAATGGGGGTGAGGGGACCCCAAAAGCCCCCCCAGGCAACCCAACTCCCCCCATGTCCCTCTTCTGCCCCCCAAGGACCAATTTAGGAGCCCACAAAAATCCCAAACCCGGCCAAGGGCGGCTCCACCCCCGGCCTGGCACGTTCGGGTGACCCCTCCCCCTTTTTGGGGACCCTCCCCCCATTTTTTGGGGTCCCTGGACAGCCCCACCCCCCCCACCTCGCTTAGGGGACCTCAAAGTGACCCCAGGGTGACCCCGACCCCCCTTTGGGGGGTCCTGAGTGACCTCAGGGCTCAGGACAGACCCCACCCCCATTTTGGGGACCCTGTGACCCCAAGTTGACCCCAGGGGACCCCGGTGCCACCCCCCTGTCACAGGGTGTCACTGTCACCGTTCCAGGTGTCCCTGTCACCGCTGTCACCCCAGGCTGTGTCACCAAACTGTCACTGCCACCTCTGCCACTGTCACCGGTGTCACCCCCCAACCATCCTCAGCTGTCACTGAGGGGTCACTGTCACAGGGTGTCACTGTCACCGTTCCAGGTGTCCCTGTCACCGCTGTCACCCCAGGCTGTGTCACCAAACTGTCACTGCCACCTCTGCCACTGTCACCGGTGTCACCCCCCAACCATCCTCAGCTGTCACTGCCACCCCGGTCACTGTCACCAGTGTCACTGCCACCCCCGGCACTGGCCACTGTCACCAGTGTCACTGCCACCCCGGTCACTGTCACCAGTGTCACTGCCACCCCCGTCACTGGCCACTGTCACCAGTGTCACCCCCCCAACCATCCTCAGCTGTCACTGCCACCCCCGTCACTGTCACCAGTGTCACTGCCACCCCCGGCACTGGCCACTGTCACCCCCTGTCCCCGCGGTGTCCCCTCCCCCCTCCCGTGCTCCCACAAATAAAACTCCGGGTGCTACAGTGTGGGGGAGGGGCTTTATTGGGGGTGACAGGGGGTGACACAAGGTGACAACGGGGTGACAGGGGGTGACAGTGGGGTGTCCCCTCAGGCCAGTGGCCCCGGGGTCCCGTAGAGCTGCACCAGGGCCCCGCTGAGGGAGGGGCCCAAATTCCTGTGGGGGAGAGAGAGGGGTGAGCCCCCCAAAATCCGGGAGGGGCCCCAAAATTGCAGGGAGGGGGGGAACAGGGACAGGGGTTTGGGGACACAGGAATTGGGGGGGGTCCTTGGGAATGAGGGGGTCCTGGGAATTGGGGGATCCCTGGGATTTAGGAATCCCAGGATTTGGGGACCCCGGGGTTTGGGGATTCCTTGGGATCTAGGGGTCTCCTGTAGTGGGGGGGGGTCCCCGGGATTTGGGGTTCCCTGGGATTTGGGGTTCCCCGGGATTTGGGGTTCCCTGGGCTCTGGGGGGTCTCAGGCTTTGGGGTACTCCAGGTTTTGAGGGTGGGGGGGTTCCCCCAGAGTTTGGGGATCCCAGAATTTGGGGAGGTTCCCAGGATTCGGGGGTTCCCATGATCTGGAGGACCCCAGGATTTGAGGGGGGGGTCCCAGGATTTGGAGGATCCTGGGATTTGGGGGTTCCCCAGAATTTGGGGTCCCAGGATTTTGGGGGGGGGGCTCTCACCTCTGGGCAGGCCCACAGCGCAGGGTGCTCAGCACCTCCCGGCACTTTTGGGGGTCCTGGGAGGGGCCCAGGGCGGCCATGAGGCTGTGGGGGAGGGGACAGCGCTCAGGGGACCCCCCCAAAACCCCCCGGACCCCTCCCCCACCGCGCCCCTCACCCCAAATCTCCTCCTCAGCTGCTCCCCCAGCACCCCCAAATACGCGGCCGAGTCCTGGGGGTCCCTCGTGCGCACCACCAGGAGCCCGTCCACCACCTGGGGAGGGGTCTCAGAGCCCGGAGACCCCCAAAAAACACCCCAGGGACCCCCAAAACCCCCCCGGACCCCAAAATCCACACCAAGACCCCCAAAACCCCCCTCAAGACCCCATAATACCCCTCAGGACACCAAAATTCCCCCCAGGGACCCCCAAAAACACCCCCAAAATCTACCCCAGGGACCCAAAAATCTCTGCAGGAACCGCCCCAAAAACACCCCCAGGACACCCAAAATCCACCCCAGGGACCCCCACATCCCCCCAGGGACCCCAAAATCTTCCTCAGGATCCCAAAATTCCTCCCAGAGACCCCAAAATACCCCCCAGGGACCCCCAAAATGCCACTGGGATCCCCCTAAAACACCTCCAGGACACCCAAATCCCCCCCAGGACCCTCCCAAAACAAACCCAGCACCCCCAAACACCACCCGGGGGGAGGGGAGCTCTGAGACTGCCCCCCCCCCAAAACTTTTCCTGGGAGCCCCAAACCCACCCTGGAGTGCCCAAATCCAACCCAGGGGGTCTCGGGGTGTTGGGGAGGGGTCCCAGAGGAGGTCTGGGTTTTGGGGAGGGGTCTTGGGGATACCTGGGGTGTGGGAAGAGAGTCTCTGGATTTAGGGGAGGGGTCCGGGGGTACCTGGGTGTTGGGGAGGGGTCTCTGTATTTTGGGGAGGGGTCTGAGAGTATCTGGGTGTTGAGAAGGGATCTCTGTATTTTGGGGAGGGGTCTGGGGGCACCTGGGTGTTGTGGAGGGGTCTCTGGATTTAGGGGAGGAGTCTCTGTATTTTGGGGAGGGGTCTCTCTGTGTTTTGGGGAGGGGTCCGGGGGTACCTGGGTGTTGGGGAGGGGTCTCTGGATTTAGGGGAGGGTCTCTGTATTTTGGGGAGGGGTCTCTCTGTGTTTTGGGGAGGGGTCCGGGGGTACCTGGGTGCTGGCGGCCGCCTGGCGCAGGGTGGGCAGGGGGAGGGGCAGGGGCTCCCCCTCCCCCGGCTCCTCCAGCAGGTACAGGGGGCAGCGCAGCCCCGAGCGCCGCAGCCGGAACTGGCAGGGACCCAGTGACACCAGTGACACCAGTGACACCAGTGACACCAGTGACACCGGTGACACCAGTGACACCAGTGACACCAGTGACACCGGTGACACCAGTGACACCAGTGACACCGGTGACACGAGTGACACCATTGACGCCAGTGACACCAGTGACACCGGTGACACGAGTGACACCATTGACACCAGTGACACCGATTACACCAGTGACACCAGTGACACGAGTGACACCATTGATGCCAGTGACACCAGTGACACCGGTGAAACCAGTGACACCACTGACACCGGTGACACGAGTGACACCAGTGACACCAGTGAAACCAGTTACACCAGTGCATCCCAGTTAAACCAGTGACACCAGTGCATCCCAGTTACCCCAGTGCTTCCCAGTTACCCCAGTGCTTCCCAGTTACCCCAGTGCATCCCAGTTAAACCAGTGCATCCCAGTTAAACCAGTGCATCCCAGTTACCCCAGTGCATCCCAGTTACCCCAGTGCCTCCCAGTTATCCCAGTGCATCCCAGTTAAACCAGAGCATCCCAGTGCCCCCAGTGCATCCCACTTAAACCAGAGCATCCCAGTTACCCCAGTGCCTCCCAGTTAAACCAGTTACCCCAGTCTATCCCAGTTAACACAGTACCCCCCAGTCCATTCCATTTACTCCCAGTCCCTCCCAGTTACTCCCAGTCCATCCCAGTGCTCCCATCCATCCCAGTTAAACCAGTGCTCCCCAGTCCATCCCAGTTACTCCCAGTCCCTCCCAGTGCCCCCCAGTCCGTCCCAGTTATGCCAGCACCCCCAGTCCCTTCCAAATCCCCCCCAGTCCATCCCAGTCCCCCCCAGTGTCCACAGTCCCTCCCAGTCCCTCCCAGTTCCCCAAAGCAGGTCCCAGTCTCCCCCAGATGCCCTCCCAGTTTGCCCCATTCATTCCCAGTCCCTCCCAGTGCCCCAAGAACCCTTCCCAGTTTCTCCCAGATCCCCTCCCAGTTCCCCCCAGTCCCTCCGAGTCCCCCCCCGATCCCCTCCCAGTCCATCCCAGTCCCCCAGTGCCCCGGCCCCACCTTCTGCTCGCGGTACCGCCCGTCCATGATGCTGTTCCCCAAATCCGCCGCCGATTTCCGCTCCACCACCACGTCCAGCGCCAGCTCCCGGGGGGCGTGGCCTGGAGGGGTCACAAACATGCCACGCCCACTCCGAGCCACGCCCACCACCCAAGCTCTGCCCCTCACCAAGGGGTGGGGACAATCCCAGGCCCCGCCCACCCATCATGGCCTCCATTGGGGTGTGGCTTCACCCAGGCCACGCCCACCCCCATTGGGGTGGAGCCAGCATTTGACCCCACCCAGGTGAGGTCATCATCGGCCCCTCCCCCAGTGCCACACCCACCAAACCTGGACACACCCACCACCATAGCCACACCCCCAGTCCATGGGTGGAGTCTGGGCCTGGCCACGCCCCTTCTGGCCACACCCAACCAATGACTGTGCCGCTTTGAGGGCGTGGCCAGCATTTGGCCACACCCATTAGCGATGACCACACCCACTGAACCGCCCCACCCACTCCAGCTGCCACACCCAGCTTCTGGGGCATGGTCACCACAGGCCCCGCCCCACACAGGACCCGCCCCTCGGCCACGCCCACCTGTGGGCGGGTCCTTCTCGCGCGCCACCCACAGGAAGTCGCCGACGTGGAGGCGCCGCAGCAGCACCGGGACCCCCCGGGAGCGGAGCAGGGCCGGGACCCCCCCGGAGGGGCTGCGGGGACATTGGGGACATGTCATGGGGGACATCAGGGACACTGGGGACACGTCATGGGGGAGGGGACACAGAGGGACACTGGGGACACGGGGGGACATCGGGGGAGACGTCATGGGGGAGGGGACATTGGGGACATGTCATGGGAGACACGGGGACACAGGGGGACATGTCATGTGGTGGGGACATTGGGGACACACCATGGGGGACACTGGGGTCACAGGGGGACACTGGGACATGTCAGGGGGGTGGGAACAGGGGGAGACATTGGGGACACGTCGTGGGAGACACCCCTGTGTCATGGGGGTGGGGACATAGAGGGACACAGGGGTGACAGGGATGGGGGGACAGGGACACAGAAGGACACAGGGGTGACAGGGATACACACGGGGGGTGACAGGGACACAGGGGAGGAGGGGACACGGGGGTGACAGGCACAGGGGGGACAGGCACCCGTTGGCCTCGGTGACGTCGGCGCACAGCACGATGTCGAACTCGCCGGGTCTGAGCTCAAATTCCTGCCGGGGGTCGCACCTGGGGGACCCCAAATTCACCTCCAGGTGACCCCGAGGGTGCGACCCCTCCCCCACCCCCCTCCAGGTGCCTCAACCCCCCTCAAAGTGTCCCCAACCCCCCCCAAAATGTCCCCAACTGCCCCCAAACTCACGTCGGGGGGGAGGGGGCGCAGTTCTCGTCCTGCTCCGCCAGGGGGCGCTGCGGGCACACCTGGCCAGGGGGCGTGGCCTCTGCGAGGCTCCGCCCCCGCGGGGTCAGCGTGTACCTGGGGTGGAGGGGTGAGATGGGGGGTCCTGGGGGGGCTCAGGTGAATCCAGGGAGCTCCCGGGGGTGTTCTGGGAGGTTCTTGAGGGTCTCGAGGGGGTTCTGAGGGGTCCTGGGAGTCCCAGGGGTTCCTGGGGGGGGTCCAGGAGTTCTGGGGGGGGGTCCCAGGGCCATCCCCAGGGGGTGTACCCAGTGAGTCTGGGGGTTCTGGGGGGTCCCGGGGGCGTCCCAGGGCCACCCAAGGTGGTCCCAGGTGGGGTCCAAGGTGAGTCTGGGGGTTCTGGGGGTTCTCAGGGCCATCATGGGGGGGTCTGGGGGGTCCCAGGTGAGTCTGGGGTCCCGGGGGTCCCCGGGGGGGTCCCGTTCCTACCGGGGGGGGCGGCCGCTGCTCTGCACGAGGCCCCGGCGCAGGAGGGGACCCAGAGCCGCCTGTGGGGGAGGGGACACGGAGGTCAGCCCCTCCCCCACCACCTTTAGGGGGGTGCAAGGGTGGGGGAGGGGCGCTCAGGTCCCTCCTGTCACTCACCGGGGTCAGGGCGTGGTCACAGAGGGGCTGGGCCTGCTGGAGAAGCTCCGCCTCTGGGAGGGGCTCCAGGCTCTGGGGGCGGGGCTTTGTGTGAGGAGGGGGAGGGGCAGGGACCTGCACCCCGCCCCCACCCCCCAGGTGTGTCCCCTCCCCCTCACCTGGCTCAGCACCAGCAGGAGGGCGTGGCTCCTGGAGCGGGGGAGGGGCCGGGACTGGCGGGGGCGGCGCTGGATGAAGGGGGAGGGGCAGAGATTGGGGGCGGGGCTTCCTCTGCCCCTCCCCCCCATGGGGACCAGTGGGGGGTTGTGGGTGGGGGAGGGGCGAGGATGGGACTCACCCTGGGCGGGGCTGGGGGAGGGTCTGGGCACCGCTCCTGCCGAGGGGGCGTGGCAGGGAGGCCCTGCTCTGTGGTATGCAAATGACATGCAAATCAGTATGCAAAACAGCTCCAGCAGGCCACACCCACAACAAAGCCCTGTCCTATCTTAGCCCCACCCCTTCAGTAGCACCTCCCACCAAAAACCCGCCCACAAATGCCCCACCCTTTGAGGCCACGCCCCCTCATCTATGCCACACCCACTTTGCACTGATGGGTGTGAAAGGGGCGGGGCTCACCCAAGCCACGCCTGCTATCCCCACCTTCCATAGCCCCACCCATCCACAGACCCCACCCACTCCAGGCCCCGCCCACCCCGGCGGTGCTGGCTCAGCCGTTGGTCGAGGCGGGCGCAGAGGGCGGGGCCAAAGTGCTGCAAGATGGCGGCGGCGCGGCCGGAATGGAGCGGGAGCGGGAACCGGGAGAGTGAGCGCAGGGCCTGGGGGGAAACACACCTGGGATACACCTGGAGAACTGAAACACACCTGGGACACACCTGGAGAACTGAAACACACCTGGGATACACCTGGAGAACTGAAACACACCTGGGGAACACCTGAGACACACCTGGGGAACCCAAAATACACGTGGGAAACACCTGGGGAACACCTGGGATACCCAAAACACACCTGAAACACACCTGGGACACACCTGGAGTACCCAAACACACCTGAGACACCTGGGGAACCTAAAAGACACCTGGGGCACACCTGATATACACCTGGAATACCCAAACCTATCTCGGACACACCTGGGGAACCTGAGACACATCTGGGGGTACCTAAAGCACACCTGAGACACACCTGGGGGAGGCCAAAATACACCTGGGGAACCCAGAATACACCTGAGATACACCTGGGGAACCTGGAACACCCCTGGGACACACCTGGGGGTGCCAAAACACACCTGGGACACACCTGGATGTACCTAAAACACACCTGGGACACACCTGGGGAACCTGAGATACACCTGGAGGTGCCAAATCCACTTTCGGGGGCTCAAAATCAGCACCCGTGGTTGCCCAAACCCACCTGGAGGAACCCAAAATTCTCTTGAGGGAGTCCAGAACCAACCTGAAGGGGGACACCTGAGCGGGGACCCCAAATCATCCACCTGGGGACCCCAAAACACACCTGGAGACACCAAAATCACCCACCCAGGGACCCCAAAACTCACCTGGGGAGCCCAAAACTCACCTGGAGAGCCCTAAACCCCCACCCAGAAACCTCCAAATCCACCTGGGCACCTCAAAATTCACCTGGGCACCCCAAAACCGCCCACCTGCGATCCCAAAGTCCACCCGGGGACCCCAAAACATACCTGGGGATCCCAAAATCGCCCACCTGGGGATCCTAAATTCACCCGGGGACCCCAAAATTCACCTGGGCACCCTAAAATCGCCCATCCGGGGACCCCAAAATTTACCCGGCCACCCCAAAATCGCCCACCCGGGGACCCCCCTCCCCACACCCACCCTCTCGTAGGTGCCCCTCGCCCACGTCCCCTGCGCCTCGTCCCGCCACTCCCGGAGCCAGCGGGCGAACAGCGGGTTGGGGTGGCCGCGGGGGCGGCGGCGGCGCCCGGAGGAGGCGGCGGCGGCCGCGGCCATGATCGAATCCTCCCGCCGCCGCCGCCGCCGCCCGGAAGTGCCCGCCCCGCGGGGCCGCTCTGGTCGCGCTCGCTGCTCTGGAA
Organism: Onychostruthus taczanowskii; assembly: GCF_017590055.1. Classification (NCBI taxonomy): domain Eukaryota; kingdom Metazoa; phylum Chordata; class Aves; order Passeriformes; family Passeridae; genus Onychostruthus; species Onychostruthus taczanowskii. The sequence continues at coordinate 39,835 of NW_024501393.1, forward strand.
ATGCGACTTGTCTGCTCTGGAGGACGCCGCTCTAGCAGCTCGGAGGTTAAACTCATCTGCTCTGGTGGGCTCCGTTCTGGGCGGCCTGGAGGCCAAACTCGTCTGCTCTGGAGGACTCCGGCCGCCCTGGGAGCCCCTAAATCTTCTCCGGGCCCCCCAAATTCTGCTCCCAACCCCCAAATTCCGCCCGAAACCCCCAAATTCTGTCCCCAGGCCCCCCAAACCTTTCCCTGTGCCCCCCTCAAATCCCAGGACGAGTCCAGCTGCAGCACAGCAAAACCTTTATTGTTTAGAAAATCATTTTAGAAACAAACTTGGGGGGGCACCCCCAAAATAACACAGACCCCCTGCGGGGGGGGA
>NW_024501393.1:41434-55740 GCF_017590055.1 Onychostruthus taczanowskii
CGGGGGCACCCCAAAGTAACACTAATGGCGTGGGGGGGGAGGGGGGCACCCCAAATGAACACAAACCCCCCAGCGAAGGCGGCGCCCCAAAATCCCACCCTGTGATGGGGGGAGGGGCAGGCGGGGACCCCCTCACCCCCCCCACCCCCAGCTGGTTTTGGGGTGATGGGGAAGGGGTGGCACCACGGGACCCCCCCCGGGATGAGTTTTGTGGGTGGCAGCACTGGTTTGGGGGTCCCATGGGTATGGGGGGGATGGGTTGGGGAGGGGGTCAGGAAATTTTGGGGTCCCTGGGGTGGCTTTGGGGTCCCCAGGATGGTTTTGGTGTCCCCAGAAGTGTTTTTGGGGTCTCTGGGTGAGTTTTGGGGCCCCCAGAGCTGGTTTTGTGGTCTCTGGGTGGATTTTGGGGTCCCCAGAGCTGGTTTTGGGGTCCCTGGCGTGGTTTTGGGGATCCCAGGATGGTTTTGGTGTCCCCAGAGCTGGTTTTGGGGTCTCTGGGTGAATTTTGGGGTCCCCAGAGCTGGTTTTGGGGTCCCCAGGATGGTTTTGGTGTCCCCAGAGCTGGTTTTGGGGTCTCTGGGTGAATTTTGGGGTCCCCAGAGCTGGTTTTGGGGTCCCGGGGGGTTTTGGGGCGCAGGGAGGGGCTCGGGGGGGTCAGGGGTGCCGTTTTTGGGGAGGGGGCTCAGAGGAAGGCGTCGCACCACTCGCGCAGGCAGCCCGAGCAGTCGCGGCTCTGTTTGGCGTTGGCCCCGCACGTCTCCTTGAGCCACTCCCGGAACAGCTCCTCGTCCTTGCGCAGCACCAGGAACTGCCCCAGCACCACGTACGCCTGAGGGGGGGACAGCCAGGGGACAGCCAGGGGACAGCGGTGTCACCAGGGCGTGGGGACACTGCCAAGGGTCCCCCTGTCCCTCCTGAGTGGCCCCAAAGAGCTCCGGTCCCGCCCCAGCCCTGCGGCTCCAAGAGATTCCAGAGGTGCCCCAGCACCAGGAATGGCTGGAGGGGACAGAGAGGGGACAGCGAGGGGACAGTGGTGTCACCAGGGGGTGGGGACATCACCCAGTGTCCCCATGTCCCTCCTGAGTCACCCCCCCAAGGAGCTCTGGTCACCATGTCCTTTCAGAGCTGCCCCAGCACCAGGAACACCTGGTGGGGACAGCGAGGTGACAGCGGTGTCACCACAGTGAGGGGACAGCCAGGGGACAGCGGTGTCACCAGGGTGTGGGGACATCACCCAGCGTCCCCCTGTCCCTCCTGAGTGGCCCCAAAGAGCTCCGGTCCCGCCCCAGCCCTGTGGCCACAAGAGACCCCAGAGCTGCCCCAGCACCAGGAATGGCTGGAGGGGACAGAGAGGGGACAGCGAGGGGACAGTGGTGTCACCAGGGGGTGGGGACATCACCCAGTGTCCCCATGTCCCTCCTGAGTCACCCCCCCAAGGAGCTCTGGTCACCATGTCCTTTCAGAGCTGCCCCAGCACCAGGAACACCTGGTGGGGACAGCGAGGTGACAGCGGTGTCACCAGGGGGTGGGGACATCACCCAGTGTCCCCGATGGTTTTGGTGTCCCCAGAGCTGGTTTTGGGGTCTCTGGGTGAATTTTGGGGTCCCCAGAGCTGGTTTTGGGGTCCCTGGGGTGGTTTTGGGGACCCCAGGATGGTTTTGGGGTCCCTGAAGAACTCGGGGGGTCCCCAACCCCTCCAAGGGGTGCCTGGAACTCGCCAGGAGTTTGAGAGATTTGGGGGTGCAGGGCTGGGATTTGGGGGCGCAGAGCCGGGCCGGGGGGCTCGGGGAGGGTTTGGGGCGCAGGGAGGGGCTCGGGACATCACCCAGTGTCCCCATGTCCCTCCTGAGTCACCCCCCCAAGGAGCTCTGGTCACCATGTCCTTTCAGAGCTGCCCCAGCACCAGGAACACCTGGTGGGGACAGCGAGGTGACAGCGGTGTCACCAGGGGGTGGGGACATCACCCAGTGTCCCCCTGTCCCTCCTGAGTGGCCCCAAAGAGCTCCAGTCCTGCCCCAGCCCTGTGGCCCCAAGAGATCCCTGTCCTTCCACAAACGCCTGGAGGGGACATCCAGGGGACAGCAGTGTCACCAGGGCCATGGGGACATCACCTGGGGACACTGACACCCTCCGCAGTGTCCCCACACCCCCCTCACTCCCTGTGTCCCCAACAGCTCCTGGCCCTTGTGTCCCCTCCCCTTGTCCCCACAGCACCCCTGGTTGTCCCCAGGGCTGTCCCCAATGCCTTCCTCAGTGTCCCCAAACCCCTACAGATGTCCCCACGTGTCCCTAACCTCTGGGAACATCTCTCTTTGTCCAAACCCTTTCCCAGGTGTCCCTGCTGTCCCCAGGTGTCTCAAAGTGTCCCCATTGTCCCCAGGTGCCCCTGCTGTCCCCAGGTGTCCCCAGCGTCCCCAGTACCCCCTTGTCAAAGCCCTTCTCCTCCAGTTTCCTGCACAGCACATCCCTAATGTCCCCGATCCCGGCCAAGGTCCCCACCGGCTTCTCCCCCATCGGCTCCGCCACGAAGTCCCGGTGCTTCTGTGACGTCGAGGACATGGCGCCTGGGGACAGGGGGGACACTGAGGGGACAGCCAGGGGACAGCCAGGGGACACTCCGACCGGTCAGGGGGACACGGTGCCTGGGGACACGCAGGGGACACTGAGGGGACAGCCAGGGGGACTTGGTGCCTGGGGACACGCAGGGGACACTGAGGGGACAGCCAGGGGGACACGGGACTGGACAGGGTGAGCGCCACCAGCACAGTGCAGGGACATGGGGACAGAGTGAGGGGACACTGGGGCAGGGTGAGGAGGGAGGGGACAGGGACAGGGAGGGGGTGGCGGCTTTGGGGACAGAGCAGGGGGGAGGGCGCGGGGACCCTGCGGGGACGCGGGGACAGAGCGGGGACAGGGACTGAGGGGGACACGGTGCGGGGGCACTGAGGGGACCATGAAGGGACCACGAAGGGACACCCCGGCCCTCCCGCCCCTCACAGGCGCCCCCGCTCCAACCGCCGCTCCCGCCTCAGCCCGCTGCCGCTACGCACTGACGTCACATCCGGCGGCGCGCCGTGCTGACGCCACTTCCGGCGGCGCGCGCCAAAACCATCGAGGCGAGCGCGTGGAAAGGGAGGGGAAGAGGCGCTCTGGGATCATAGAGACGAGCCGGGTCCTCCAAAGGCCTGCTGGGTCCGCCCAGGTGAGCCGGGACACCTGGAAAAGGCTCCAGGTGCTCCCGGGAACACCGGGAACCCCTCCGGGATCATCCCCGAGCCTCCCGAATGCCCGGACAGCGGCTCCGGGTCCCTCCCGGGCTGCCACGCTCACCCGGGCGCCTCCAGGTTCTCCCAAAATTCCCTCCCGTGCTCCCCGTTCCCTCCATCCCAAAGGATTCTCCCGAGAGGATCCTCAAAGAGAACAAAGGAGGCGATTCCGGCCCAACATCGGGGCAAAAAAAGGGGATTTTTATTAAATTTATGGGAATAATTACAGATACAACAGGCCATAACACGGGGAAGAGAAACACGGGGGAAAGAGATGGAATTTTGGGAAAAAATAGGAGTTTTGGAATAAAAAGGAAGGATTTGAGGGTAAAAATGAAAGGATTGGGTCACACAGGAGGATTTGATAGCAAAATATAAAAAACTGAGGGGAAATTATGAGATTTTGGGGCAAAATCCGGATTTGGGGGTACAAGGGAGGGAACCGGGACAAAGCAGAGGAATCTGAGGGCAAAACTGGAGGATTTTGGGATAAAAAGAGAGATTTGGGGAAAAAATAACGGTGAAATCCTGAGGAAATAAAAGGGTTTAGGGCAAAACTTAAAATTTTGGGAGGAAAAGAGAAATTTAGGGAGAAAAAAAGGGAATTTGGGGGGAAAAAAGGGAAAATTCCTCTCCCATTATAGAAATAAAGCAATTCCCGCCCAAAATGCAAATAAGCACTGACCTAATTTGCATAGGGGAAGGGCATAGTGATAACCCCACCCACATGCAAATGAGCATTTCAGACCACGCCCCTCATTATTTCAACACTGGGGGGGGGATAAAATTCGGGCCCCATTTTTGGGGTACAACCGCGGGATTTCGGGGTTTTCCCGCTCTGCCACCGATCCTTCCTTGGGGGGAGGAGCTCAGCGCCATTTTGGGGGGATTTTGGATTTTGGGGGGGGGTCCTGACCCAGCCTCAGGCCTCGTCCTCGGTCAGGAGCAGATTTGGGACCCCCCTGGAGATGGGGAAGCGGCGCCCCGAGTCCGGGCACTGCAGGGACCCCTCCAGCACCTCCACCTGCGGGGGGGGAGGGGAGAAATTTGGGGTCAAAAGGGGGGTCCCTGAGATTCGGGGAGCCCCCCTCAGGGGGTTTTGGGGACCCCCCTGACCTCGAGCAGGACGTGGTGGAGGCGGCGCAGGAATTCCTCGTCGGCCTCATAGCCGGGGGTGGGCTCGGGGGGCAGCTCCGAGGGGTGCCCCAGCTTTGGGGGGCACTCCCGCCGCTCACGCTCTCGGCCGCCTCCCGCAGCGCGTCCCAGCGCAGCCGCGGCACCAACCGGGACACGAAGGCGGCGTTGAACGGCACCGGGCGGACCCGAACCTCGGCGGCCTGCGGGGACCGGGGGGGTTAACGGGGGCTCCGACCGGACCCGAACCTGGAGGGAACGGGGGAACCGAGGACCCGAACCGGGGGGAACCGGGAGAGGGAACGGGAGGGTTAACGGGGGAACAACGGGATTAACGGGGGCTCCGACCGGACCGGAACCTGGAGAGAACGGGGGATAACGGGGAGTTAATTGGTGTTACCGGGGGGGGCACCGGGTGGACCCGTACCTGGAAGGAACCGGGGGAAGTAACGGGGGTTAATTAGGGGTTAACGAGGGTTAATTAGAGGTTAATTAGGGGATAACGGGGGTTCTAACGGCGGCGTTAACGGCGGTAACTGCAGGAGTTACCGGCAGAGTTAACGGGGATAACGTCCGGAGGGAACGAACGGGGCTGGGGGGGTGTGAGCGGTTACCGGGGGTGTTAACGGGGGGGAACGGGGATTAACGGGGCGGCAAATGAGAGAAATGGGGCCGTTAACGGGGATTTATCAGGGGCAATTACCGGCGGCTAATGAGGGTAACGAGGGGATTAACGGGGAGGAACCGGCCCGACCCGAACCGCGGCGGGATGGGGGACCGGGGCGTTAACGGGAGAGGACTGGGATAACGGGAACGGGGATAACGGGGGTGAGAACTGGGATAACGAGAATGGGATAACGGGAGGGGGACTGGGATAACGGAGGGCGGTTAACAAAGTTCACAAACGTGGAACGGGGCCGTTAACGGGACACTTAACGGGAGGGTTGAACGCGGGATTTATTGAGGGCAACGGGAAAAATTACCGGACGTTCCTGGGGTTAACGGAGGAGCTACCGGGAGTAACGGGGGAGGTAATGGGAGTGGCGGGAGGTAAATGAGGAGACACCGATGGGAACCGCGGCGGTGCCAGAGGAACGGGGAGGAAGCTGGGGGCAGCGTTACGGTTCCGGTAAAGGTTCCGGTAACCGCTAACGGCGAGAGGTGGCGGGGCCCTGTCAGAGGCGGGACCCGCGGTGTCCCCGGTGCCCCGGGGTCCCCCCGTCCCCCGCACCTCGATGCGCAGGGGGAATCCGCCCCCGGGCCGCAGCCCCGGCACGTGGGAGCTCAGCAGGTTGTGGGTCAGCAGCTTCATGGCGCCGCTTCCGCTTTCCGGCGCGTCACTTCCGGCAAGAGGCTGTTACCGGGGCAACGGGGCGGGGCTTAGCCAGAAACGGGCGGGGCCTCGTTCTGCGCTTAAAGGGGCGGGGCCCAAAGGGGCGGGGTCCGTTTAAAGGGGCAGAGACGTAAAATTAATTCATCCCCCCAAGACCTCCAAAGTATCCCCGAGACCCCTCCCCAAACCCCTCAGGGACCCCCAAAAGCCTTCAGAGCTCCTCTGAGGATTTGAGACCCTTCCCCAAAACCTCTCCAGTCCCCCCTTCCCACAGTCCTGGCCCCCAGGGTGGCCCCATCCCTTTGTTTTGGGAGTCCCCATGTCTCAGGATCACTCCCGAGGCCCCACTGGGGACCCCAACCCATTTTGGGCTGGATTTGCCCCATTTTGGGGGTATTGTTTACCCCCTCAACAGACCCAGGATTGTCATTGAGGCCTCCAAATCCAAACCCCCTCATTTTGGGGTGCCATGGTGCCCTCTTTGGAATCCCCTGCCCCCCAATATTCCCTTGGGAGCCCAAATCCTCCCCCTCTCCCCCTATTTTGGGGCACTCCCAGGGGTACTGTGATGCCCCTAAATCCTTGTGGGAATGACACTCAGACCCGCCTAAAACAGAAACAAAGGTGGGAACACAAATGCAGTTCATTTATTCAATATTTGGGTGGAACTCCAACAGCCCCCAGAAAAGAAAGAAAAACCCTCAAAATGGAGTTGTGGAGAGAAAGAAAACCCCCCAAAAAAGGACTTTGGGCCAGAGGGAGCAGGATGAAAACCTAAAAAATGAGTGAGGGGAGCTGAGTGCGGGACCCCAGCCAAAATGAGGGCGTGCAAGGCTGGTGAGGGAAGGGGGTCAGCGCACAAGTTTTGGGGTGCTGGATGCAGTTTTGGGGTGCCAAGACCTCCATCACCGTGAGGATCGTGGGTGAGGAGGGCTGGGGGTTGAGGGGGGTCTGTGAAAGGGGGCGTGAGGGAAGGTTTGGAGGGGCTGTGGGATGAGTAGGGGGCTGGGGGGCTGTGATGAGTGAGCAGGCCGGGGGCAAAAAGGATATGCGCGGCTTTTAAAAGTGGGTTTGGGGGCGGTGTGAGGGGGGATGTGGGGGGACTGGGGTTAGGCGGGGGCTGGGTTTTGGGGTGTTTTGCGGTGTTTTCCAGCGCTCGCCGCCATTTCGCCGCCGTGAGGGGAGGGGGGGGCGCGCGAGACTCGCCTTTTCCCGCCTTTTTCCCGCCTGAGGGGAGGAAGTGAGGGGGGGAGGGCGGAGCGCGAGACTCGCCCGGCGGGCGCCAGGGGGCGGGGCGAGCTCCGTCTTTCCACCAATCGTAACACAGGGATGGAATAATAGGCGGGGGCGAGCGGGGGCTGGACCAATGGGAAGAGGGGCTGGCGCGGGTGGGGTCGGCGGGTGTGGGCGGGGCCAGCGCAGTCGCGGTCGGAGCGCGGTCGGTGTCGGTTCGTGTCCGGGCCGAGTCGTTGGCCGGGCCCTCGAGGGGGGTCTCTGCGGCCCTGCTGAGGGTGGGAGGCGTGGGGCGGCCTTAGGGGTGCTCCCGTCGCGGTTTTAGTCCTCCCGGTGCTTGTTTTCCTCTCAGAGCTGCTGTGAGAAATGTCCCAGCGGAAGCGCAGCAAAGGGCTTGGCTACTCTCAGGTGAGAAGCCGTTCTCCCCTCATTGTCTCTTCCATTGTCCCCTTCTCGGTTTCGGTCCCTTCTCTATCATCAAATTACCCCGCTTCTCCTGTCCTTTCCACTCAGATGACCGATGGGGAGGATGATTTCATCCCGACCCAGGTGGAGCGGCGCTCCCAGGACCAGGTGAACCAGAAGGTGGATTGAGGTGATCCCCTCTCTGCCCGCTCCCGGAGTCCTGTGTCTGCATTCTTTTGATATCAGCCCGCTCTTGGCCTTCCCTGCTCGTTCCCCCACAGGTGAGTGAGCTGGTGCAGTTCCTGCTTGTGAAGGACCAGAAGAAGATTCCTATCAAAAGGGCAGGTACGTTTGGGGGAGCCCCCTTCCTCCGTGTTTAGACCCTTAAAACCTTTCTTTAAGCTCAGAGCTCTAGGCTCTCTCAGCATTCCTTTTCTGCAGACATGCTGAAGAATATAATCCGGGAATACCGGGATGCCTACACGGAAATCGTCAGGAGGGCGGACAGGACCCTGCAGGAGGTGGGGGGAGCACGGCAGGGGAAGGGGAGGCTTTTGGGGGGGAGATGCCCCGTGGATTAACCCCTGCGCTCCCGCAGGTGTTCGGGCTGCAGCTGGTGGAGATCGACACCAAACGCCACATCTACATCCTCATCAACAACCTGCCCCGTGCTGAGGGCGAGTACCTGTGCAGGTGAGGGGCACCTGGGTGATTTGAGGGGTGGGGGGACCCCATCGGCGTGTCCCCAGCATGGGTGACACCCCGCTGTGTGCCTCAGGGGCAAGGAGAAGGAGAAGATGGGGCTCCTCTTAGTCATCCTCAGCTTCATCTTCATGAAGGGCAACTCAGTTAAAGACAGTGAGTTCTCCCCAGCACCCCGTACCCCACTTTGCCTTTGCACCCCGCTCACTGACACCCCCTTTTCCAGGTGCTTTGTGGGAATTCCTGCACCTGCTCCGTGTGTACCCAGGGTAGGATATGGGGGGAGACACAGGGGGTGGGGTGGGGGACAGGGCTGCTCAGTGCCACCCCTCACTGACCCCCATCCCCAGGAAGCAGCACAGCGTGTTCGGGGACGTCCGGAAGCTGGTGACAGAGGAGTTTGTGCGGCAGAAGTGAGTTTGGGGGTCCTGGGTGGTGGGGGAAGGAATTTGGGGTGCAGGGGGTCCCCCCGTCCCTCCCGGTGTGCCCAGAGCAGCCTCGGCGCCAGCTCAGCCGGGCTGTTTATACCACACCGCAGAGCAAAGCCCGCAGCCCCCACACCCCGTGCCTCAAAGGGTCCCTCACGGGGCCAGGGGAGCGCTGGACACCCCCCCTGTGCACCCCAAAACCTGCTGGGGGAGGGGTCACCAGCCAGCCCTCTGCAGGTACCTGGAGACCACCCCCATCCCCCTGACGGACCCCCCCGAATTCAAATACCAGTGGGGGCCACGGGCAGAAAAGGAAACCTCCAAGAAGGACGTGCTGAACTTCGTGGCCAAGGTGAGGCCGTGTTGTGGGGGGGGATCTCTGAGTTTGGGGGGGCTCAATTTGATGCCCCCTCCCCCATTTTTTTCCCACTCAGATGCAGGGCAAGGACCCCACATTTTGGGCGAGCCAGCACAGCGAGGCCGAGGCCACCACGGCCACCACCTGACCTCCCCCCAAAATAAAGGCACCCCGTTGGTGTGCAGCCCCCCAATCTCCAGGCTCATTGCTGGGTTGTACAAGGTTTAATTTGGGAGTGGGGGCTCCCCTTTTCCCCGTGGGACCCCTCAGAAGTGCTCGGGGACGGTGTTGAGGGCATCGGCCGCGGTGCGGTTGATGTCGACGTTCTGTGGGGTGAAAATGGGGGGTTTTGGGGGAATCTCCCCAAAAATCTAACACCCCCCCCTCAGTTTTTTGGGGGGGTTAATGAGGTCTGCACCCTCCTTTTTAGGGGGGATTTGGGGAGGGGGTTTCTCACCTGGGGTCGTGCCCGGTGGGTGTTCACTGCCTCGATGTTGAGGTAGATGGGCTCGACCTCACACCCTGTTCCAGGGGAGGAAGGGAGGGATTTGAGGGGGATTGTCCCCGTTTTGGGTGGGACACACCCTTTTTGGGGGGATTGTCCCCATTTTGGGTTGGACAGTCCATTTTTGGGGATTCACCCCATTTTGGGGTGGGATATGGGGGGACAGTCCATTTTTGGAGGATTGTTCCCATTTTGGGGTGGGACACACCCTTTTTCGGGGGGATTGTTCCCATTTTGGGGTGGGACACACCCTTTTTGATTTGGGGAGGGGGTTTCTCACCTGGGGTCGTGCCCGGTGGGTGTTCACTGCCTCGATGTTGAGGTAGATGGGCTCGACCTCACACCCTGTTCCAGGGGAGGAAGGGAGGGATTTGGGGGGGATTGTCCCCGTTTTGAGGTGGGACACACCCTTTTTGGGGGGATTGTCCCCATTTTGGGTTGGACAGTCCATTTTTGGGGATTCACCCCATTTTGGGGTGGGACAGTCCATTTTTGGGGGATTCACCCCATTTTGGGGTGGGATATGGGGGGACAGTCCATTTTTGGAGGATTGTTCCCATTTTGGGGTGGGACACACCCTTTTTCGGGGGGATTGTTCCCATTTTGGGGTGGGACACACCCTTTTTGGGGGTACTGTCCCCATTTTCTGGAGGAACTCTGGGGTGACAGTCCCTTTTCAGGGGCATTTGTCCCCAATTCTGAGAGGGACACAAGTCCCATTTTGGGGGGGAATTGTCCCCATTTTCTGGGAGGGACACAATTTCCCTTTTCTGGGGGAACTGTCCCCATTTTCAGGAGGCACTCTGGGGGGACAGTCCCTTTTTGGGGACCCCCACTCACCGTAGGCCACAGGGGTCAGCTTTAGCACCGTGTGCAGGGGGCACTTGAGGTAGGGCAGCTCATCTGGGTGGGGGAGTTAAGAGAAACAAGGTGGGCACAGCAGCTCTGGGCTGTCCCCTGGCTGTCCCCAGGTGTCCCCTGGCTGTCCCCAAGTGTCCCCTGGCTGTCCCCAGGTGTCCCCTGGCTGTCCCCAAGTGTCCCCTGGCTGTCCCCAAGGCCTCACCTGCGCTCTTGTCCAGGAAATAAGCCAGCAGGCAGCGCATGACAGCCTGGTGGCACACCACCAGAACGTTCTCCTGCCGCTCCAGCTCCATGATGACCGGCTCCAGCCGCTGCACCAGGTCCTCGTAGGACTGGGGAGGGGGCTTAGGGGGTGTCCCCACACCCCTGCCCCCCCAGATGTGCCCCCGGGGAGGGGGGTTTTGGGGGTACCTCGCCCTTGGGGTAGCGGTAGCGGTACTTGTCCTGGTCCCGCAGCGCCAGCTCCTTGGGGTAACGCTCCTGGATCTCCTCGTAGGTCATCTCCTCACACACCCCCTGTGCCACAGCGGGCCTGGCGGTAATTTGGGGGGTCCCCCAAAGCCCCAAAAAGACTCTGACCCCACCTGGTACCCACAGGGGGACACCCCTGAGTCCCCCAGGTGTGTCTCTATAGGGTGACGTGGCTGTGACCCCCTTAGTCCCACCAGGTACCCATGAGGTGACATCCCCACGTCCCCCAGGTGTGTCTCTATAGGGTGACCTGGCTGTGACGCCACAGGGGGACATCCCCACGTCCCCCAGTTGTGTCCCCACGGAGTGACCTGGCTGTGACCCCACAGGACATCCCCCAGGTGTGTCCCCACCGGGGGACATCCCCGAGGTGTGTCCCTGCAGGCTGAGCTGGCTCTGACCCCCTTAGCCCTACCAGGTACCCACAGGGGGACATCCCCACGTCCCCCAGGTGTGTCCCCACGGGGTGACCTGGCTGTGACCCCGCAGGGGGACATCCCCCATGTGTGTTCCCACAGGGGGACATCCCCACGTCCCCCAGGTGTGTCCCCACAGGGTGACCTGACTGTGACCCCACCTGGTACCCACGAGGTGACATCCCCGAGTCCCCCAGGTGTGTCCACACAGGGTGACCTGACTGTGACCCCACCTGGTACCCACAGGGGGACACCCCTGAGTGCCCTCAGGTGTGTCCCTCCAGGCTGAGCTGGCTCTGACCCCCTGTATCCCACCTGGCACATGTTGGGGGACATCCCCCAGGTGTGTCCCTGTAGGGTGACCTGGCTCTGACCCCACAGGGGGACATGCCCCAGGTGTGTCCCCGCAGGGTGACATGGCTGTGGCCCCACAAGGGGACATCCTCACGTCCCCCAGGTGTGTCCCCACGGGGTGACCTGGCTGTGACCCCACAGGAGGACATCCCCCAGGTGTGTCCCCACGGGGTGACCTGGCTGTGATGCCACAGGGGGACATCCCCCAGGTGTGTCCCCACAAGGGGACATCCCCATGTCCCCCAGGTGTGTCCCCACGGGGTGACCTGGCTGTGACCCCACAGGACATCCCCCAGGTGTGTCCCCACCGGGGGACATCCCCGAGGTGTGTCCCTGCAGGCTGAGCTGGCTCTGACCCCCTTAGCCCTACCAGGTACCCACAGGGGGACATCCCCACGTCCCCCAGGTGTGTCCCCACGGGGTGACCTGGCTGTGACCCCGCAGGGGGACATCCCCCATGTGTGTTCCCACAGGGGGACATCCCCACGTCCCCCAGGTGTGTCCACACAGGGTGACCTGACTGTGACCCCACCTGGTACCCACGAGGTGACATCCCCGAGTCCCCCAGGTGTGTCCACACAGGGTGACCTGACTGTGACCCCACCTGGTGCAGGCTGAGCTGGCTGTGACCCCACAGGGGGACATCCCCACGTCCCCCAGGTGTGTCCCCGCAGGCTGAGCTGGCTGTGACCCCACAGGGGGACATCCCCACGTCCCCCAGGTGTGTCCCCGCAGGCTGAGCTGGCTGTGACCCCACAGGGGGACATCCCCACGTCCCCCAGGTGTGTCCCCGCAGGCTGAGCTGGCTGTGACCCCACAGGGGGACATCCCCACGTCCCCCAGGTGTGTCCCCGCAGGCTGAGCTGGCTGTGACCCCACAGGGGGACATCCCCACGTCCCCCAGGTGTGTCCCCGCAGGCTGAGCTGGCTGTGACCCCACAGGGGGACATCCCCACGTCCCCCAGGTGTGTCCCCGCAGGCTGAGCTGGCTGTGACCCCACAGGGGGACATCCCCACGTCCCCCGGGTGTGTCCCCGCGGGGTGACCTGGCTGTGACCCCCCTCCCCACTCACGGCGTCGATCTCATTGAGCGCCTTCCACTGCTCGTAGGGCACGCCCAGCGCCTCGGCGGTCTGGATGGTTCTCTTCATGTGGCTCGTCCACACCTTCAGCTCGCGGATGTTCTGGCTGCGGATGAACTGGGCCAGCGCCTGGGCGTACTGGGAGGGCCGGGGAGAAGCGTTTGCCCGCCGGGTGTGGCTTTTTGTGGCCCTCTGGGGACAGCCCTCACCTCACAGCATGGGGAGGGTGGTCTAAGCCCTGCCCCTTTCTGGGCGTGGTTAATTAGCTCTGCCCCGTGATTACCTAAGGTGACTCTGCTGGGTGTGGCCTCCTTTAGCACCAGCCCACACGTCACCTGTGTCCCCCAGCCCCACCTGGTGTCTGTGATGGGATGTCCCTGTGTCCCCAACAAGGTGACCTGCCTGTGCCCCCACCTGCTGCATGCGAGGGGACATCCCTCAGGTGTGTCCCTGCAGGGTGACCTGGCTGAGACCCCACAGGGGGACATCCCTAAGTCCCCCAGGTGTGTCCCCACAGGACAACATCCCCGAGTCCCCCGGGTGTGTCCCCACAGTGTGACTTGCCTGTGACCCCACTTGTTACCCATGAGGGGACATCCCTGCATCCCCCAGGTTTGTCCCCACAGTGTGACCTGGTTGTGACCCCACAGGAGGACATCCCTGCATCCCCCAGGTGTGTCCCCACAGGCTGACCTGACTGTGACCCCACAGGGGGACATCTGCATCCCCACAGCTGTGATCCCACCTGCTGCATGCAAGGTGACATCCCCCAGGTGTGTCCCCACAGGCTGAGCTGGCTGTGGCCCCTCAGGGGGACATCCCCGAGGTGTGTCCCTGCAGTGTGACCTGGCTGTGACTCCCCCTGTTACCCACGAGGTGACATCCCCCAGGTGTGTGTCCCTGCAGGGTGACCTGCCCGTGCCCCCACAGAAGGACATCCCCACATCCCCCAGGTGTGTCCCCGCAGCGTGACCTGGCTGTGACTCCCCCTGTTACCCACGAGGTGACATCCCCCAGGTGTGTCCCTGCAGTGTGACCTGGCTGAGACGCCACAGGGGGACATTCCCAAGTGCCTCAGGTGTGTCCCCACAGGCTGACCTGGCTGTGACCCCCCCTGTTATCCCTGAGGTGACATCCCCCAGGTGTGTCCCCGCAGTGTGTCCTGGCTGTGACTCCCCCTGTTACCCACAAGGTGACATCCCCCAGGTGTGTCCCCACAGTGTGACCTGGCTGTGACCCCACAGGGGGACATCCCTGCATCCCCCAGGCGTGTCCCCACAGCATGACCCGCCTGTGCCCCCACAGGGGGACATCCCCACATACCCCATGCGTGTCCCCACAGGGGGACATCCCCGCATCCCCCAGGTGTGTCCCCACAGGGGGACATCCCCACATCCCCCAGGCGTGTCCCCGCAGCGTGACCCCCCCGTGCCCCCACCTGCTGCCCGCGCGGGGACAGCGCCGAGTCGCCGCCGATGCGGCCGCGCAGGTTGAGCTGGCTCTCGCCGTGGCCGCTCAGGTAGATGGTTCTGGGCGTGACGTGGATGTTCATCAGGTAATAAACCGTGCGGCTCTGCACGTGGCCCTGCACGCGGTTCGCCAGGTACCGCACGCCCACGTCGAAGATCTTGATGTAGGACAGCCCGCTGGGGGGGGTGTGGGGGGGACGCCCCGGTCAGGACAGGCCTGGGGGGGCGTGGGGGGGGCGGGGGGTGGGGGGCACCTGTCCAGCTCGTCGTCCAGGGGCTCGTCGGTGGC
>NW_024501393.1:56140-59836 GCF_017590055.1 Onychostruthus taczanowskii
GGGGACGTGGGGTGGGGGTCACCTGTCCAGCTCGTCGTCCAGGGGCTCGTAGGTGGCTTTGTAGCACTCGATGCGCTTCAGGAAATCGGCCACGGCCTCGTCCTGCCCACGGCCCTTGTAGTCGGGGCTGCTCAGCTTCACTTGCTGGGAATCGGGGGCGGCGCGGCTTTGGGGGGGCACACGCGGCTTACCCACCCCCCCAGCCCCCGCTGTCACCTCCAGGCCACTGTTGTCACCTCCAGGCCCCAGCTGTCACCTCCAGGCCACTGTTGTCACCTCCAGGCCCCAGCTGTCACCTCCAGGCCACTGTTTTCACCTCCACGTCTCAGTTGTCACCTCCAGGTCTCTGTTGTCACCTCCCAGACCCTGCTGTCAACTCCCAGCCCCAGCTGTTACTTCCATGTCCCTGTTGTCACCTCCAGGTCTCAGCTGTCACCTCCATGTCCCAGTTGTCACCTCCCAGCCCCTGTTGTCACCTCCAGGTCCTTTTTGTCAGCTCCAGGTCCCCGTTGTCACCTCCCAGCCCCAGCTGTCACTTCCAGATCCCCGTTGTCACCTTCGGGTCCCTGTTGTCACCTCAAGGTCCCACCTGTCATCTTTAAGCTTCAATTGTCACCTCCCAGCCCCAGCTGTCATTTCCATGTCCCCGTTGTCACCTCCAGGTCCCAGTTGTCACTTCCAAGCCCCAAATTGTCACCTCCAGGCCTCAGTTGTCACCTCCAGGCCTGTGTTGTCATTTCTGGGTCCCTGTTGTCACCTCCAGGCCCCAGTTGTCACCTCCAGGTCCCTGTTGTCACCTCCCACCCCCAGCTCTCACCTCCATGTCCCTGTTGGCACCTCCCCGCCCCAGCTGTTACTTCCAGGTCCTTGTTGTCACCTTCAGGTCTCAGCTGTCACCTCCAGGCCTCAATTGTCACCTCCAGGCCCGTGTTGTCATTTCTGGGTCCCTGTTGTCACCTCCAGGCCCCAGTTGTCATTTCTGAGTCCCTGTTGTCACCTCCAGGCCTCAATTGTCACCTCCAGGCCCGTGTTGTCATTTCTGGGTCCCTGTTGTCACCTCCAGGCCTCAGTTGTCACCTCCATGTCCCTGTTGTCACTTCCAAGCCCCAACTGTCACCTCCAGGTCCCCGTTGTCACCTTTTGTCACGGCCCCCCCGGGGTCTCACCTTGATGTTCTCCTCGATGATCCTGGGGTCGTCACAGATGGACTCCACAAACAGAACCTGGGACAAGGGGGGGACTGGTGACACCCCCATGCTGGGACACCCCCAAAACGGTGCCACCACCCCTTCCCCATGCTGTGACACCCCAAAACTGTCACCTCTCCATGCTGTGACACCCCCAAATCAGTGTCACCACCCCCTCATGTTGTCACACCCCCAAATCAATGTCACCCCCCAAAATTCCTCAAAACCCCCCAAATTTCTAACGACTCCCCCAAAATTTCTCACGGCCCCCCAAATTTCTCAAGACCTCCCAAATTCCTTGAGAACCCCCAAAATTCCTCAAGACCGCTCCAAAATTCAAGCCCCCCCCAGAATTCCTCACGACTCCCCCAAATTCCTCAAAACCCAAATCGCTCAAAATTTCTGGAAAGTGCCCCAAAATCTCTGGAAAATCCCCCAAAATTCCTCACGACCCCCCAAAAATTCCTCAAGATCCCCTAAATTCCTCACAATCCCCCAAAATTCCTCAGAACCTCCCCAAAATTCCTCACAACCCCCCCAAATTCCTCAAACCCCCCCAAAATTCCTCACGACTCCCCCAAAATTCCTCAAGACCCCTCCCAAATTCCTCACGACCCCCCAAAATCGCTCAGACCCCCCCCAATCCCACCTTGTACCCGTTTTCCTTGGCGAACTGCAGGATCACCTCCCGCCGCTCCCGCGTCGTGTTGGTGGCATCAAACACCTCGGGGGGGGGGAATTTTGGGACAAATTTGAGCCCCCCCAGAATATTTTGGGGGGAAATGGTTAATTTTTTTTTGGGGGGGGGGGTCTCTTACCGCCACCTGCCCCTCCCCAGAGCTCAGGTAGGTGCGGACGTCCTTCAGCGCGGCCAGAGCGCAGTGCCTGCGAATTTGGGGTTTGGGGGTGCAGCTGTCTCGGCTCTGACCTCGTAAATGTACCCCAAAAAAACCGCAACCCCCCCCCAAAAAAACCAACCAAAGAAAAAACCAAAAAACCCCAACCTCCCCCCAAAAAATTAAAAGAAAAAAACCTCAAAATACTCCAAAAAATCCCCAAAACCCCCCCAAAAAACCCCACAAACTCTCCACAAAACTGTTGAAGAATTTTGATCTTAAAAATTAAACAATCAAAACCCAATGGATATTGGGAAGCATGATTGCTTTGGAGCCTTTTCCATTTAAGTTACCCCCCCCAACCTGCGGATTTCCACCCCCTCGGGGTTATCGTGGCGGAAAAACTCGTAATTCTTGTAGTTGGGCACGGCTTCCCTGCGGTACTCCCCCACGTTGAACACTGCGGAGGGACCCCCCCCCCAGACCTCCCCAATTGCCTTTGCACCCCCAAATCCTTCTGCACCCCAATTTTGGGGTAGGAAAACCTGCCCTGAAAAGGGAAATCCCTGCTCTGAGAACACCTAGGGGTGGATTTGGGGGGGAGGGTTCACCTTTATCGCAAATCTGTGTCCCCCCTACCTCAAATTTCGCCCCCCCAGAACTCCCCACTTGCCTTTGCACCCCCAAACCCCTCCTGCACCCCAATTTTGGGGTAGAAAAACCTGCCCTGAAGGGGGAGATCTCCCCCTAAGGGTGTGTTGCTGGGAGATTTTCCCCCTCGTGGCAAATCTGTGTTGCCCCCCCTCAAATCCCACCCCCCTTCACACCCCAGTCTCACTCGAGGGGTGCAAAAAGAGCACCCACATTATATTTTTTTTCGGGGGGGGGGGGTCCTCCTCAGCGGCTCCGATGTCGCCGCCATGTCCCTGCCCCCGCCCCCGCTCAGTGTCCCCGCGGTCACTGTCGCTGTCGCACCCCCCCCAAAAAAAAAAAAAATTCCCCCCCCCGTCCCTCGTACCTGGGATTTTGGGGGATTTCTCCTCCATTTTGGGGCTGGCGGTGCCCCCCGGGAAGGTCGCGGGTAACTTTATACCCTGGCTGCCGGCCGGGCTGGGAGGGACAAGGGGGGGCCAGCGGGGCCCCCCCGTGGGGACCTGACCCCGTCACCTTGGGGGCTCGGCCGTGTCCCCCTGGGGGTCCTGCTGCCGTTCCCAGGGGTGGGGGTCTCAATCCTGGAGCGCTGACCCCCCCCCCCTCCCCCCCGGGCGGTCTCGTCCTCTGGGGGGAGGGTGGAATTATCCCCCCGGGAATCCAAATCCCACCCCCCTCGGGGAGAGGATTGTGTCCCCTCAGGGTCCCCATCCCCTTTTTTTGGGGTCCTGGTCCCCCTCCCGTTGAATGTCTCAATCCTGTCCCTTTGCGGGTGTCGCAATTTTGGGGTCCTCGGTCGCGGGGATCAGAGGAAAAGGGGATCGGGACCCCCCCCATGGGACACGTTCGGAGACCCCCGGCCGCTCTGGGGGACCCTCGGTGCCTCGGGCGCCTCCCGGGCCGGGGGTGCTCCCTGAGACCCCCCCTCGATCCAGGGGAACCCCCTCGTGGCGCTGCCCTCCCCCCCGGGATTCCCCGCTCGTGTCCCTCCCCCGGTGTCCCCCCGGGTTCTCCCCGGTCCC
>NW_024501393.1:61270-77061 GCF_017590055.1 Onychostruthus taczanowskii
CACTCCCCTCCCGGTCCCTCCCCGGTCCCCTCCCGTCCCTCCCGCTCCCTCCCGCCCCTCCCGGTGCCGCCCCCCGCCCTCATTGGCCAGCCGGCGGCGATGGCGGCGATTCGCAGCGTGAAGGTACCGGGACCCCCCCCGGACCCCGCGGTCCCCGGGGATGTTTTTGGGGGGTGGGGTCGGGGTCTCCCCTCCTCGCTGACCCCTCTGTGTCCCCCTCCCTCCCGCAGGGCCTGGTGGCGCTGGTGACCGGCGGCGGCTCCGGGCTGGGCCGGGCCACGGTGGAGCGGCTGCTGGAGCGCGGGGCGCGGGTGGTGCTGCTGGACCTGCCCGCGTCCGCCGGGGGCCAGCTGGCCCAGGAGCTGGGCGAGCACTGCGCCTTCGCCCCCGCCGACGTGAGCACCGGGGGGGCTGCGGGGCTCCTCCGCCTTCAGCACGGCGGGGACACCCGCCTGCACACGGGGACACCGGGATCCCCCCGCCGGTGACACCCCACTCAACAGGGGGACACCGGGACCCCCCCCGCCGGTGGTACCCCCCTGCACACGGGGACAGTGTGACGCCCCCCCCGCTGGTGACATTAGCCCTGAGTGTGAGGCCACCATGACACTACTGGTGACCTTTGACCTCTCAGGTGACATCCCACCCTGATGTGGAGCCTCCTTGACCCCACAGGTGGCCTTGGCCAAGGAGGTGGGGACCACCTTGACCCCACTGGTGACATTGCCCCCCCCAGCTCAAACTGGGGCCAGCATGACCTTGACCGAGGAGTCAGGGTCACCTTGACCTTGCTGGTGACATCCCACCTTGTCCTTGTCCCCTCTGATGACATTCCCCCCCTAGCACAGCCCCCAGGTGACCTCAGCTGAGGATGTGGGGGCCACCTTGGCCACCCCCTCGATTTGAGACCACCTTGACCGGGGGGGGGCACTGCTGCCATCCCACCTTAACCCCCCCAGCGGTGACACCCCCTCGGTGACACCCCCAGGTGACCTCTCCCGAGGAGGTGGCGGCGGCGCTGGCCGTGGCCCAGAAGAAGTTTGGCCGCCTGGACCTGGCCGTGAACTGCGCCGGCATCGGCATCGCCGTCAAGACCTACAACAGCAAGAAGGACAAAGTGCACGACCTGGAGGACTTCCAGAGGGTCATCAACGTCAGTGGGGGGCTCGGGGTGGGCTGGGGGGTTCTGGGCAGTGGGATGGGGGTGTCTGTGGTCAGTGGGGTGGATGGGGGGTGACCTGGTCAGTGGGGGGTGACCAGGTCAGTGGCATGGATGACCTTGTCAATGGGTGGATGACCTGGTCAGTGGGTGGATGACATCATCAGTGGGTGGATGACATCATCAGTGGGTGGATGACGTCTTCAATGGGTGGATGATCTGGTCAGTGAGGGGTGACCTGGTCAATGGGTAGATGACCTGGTCATTGGCATGAATGACATCATCAATGGGTGGATGACCTGGTCAGTGGGTGGATGACATCATCAGTGAGTGGATGATCTAGTCAGTGAGGGGTGACCTGGTCAGTGGATGGATGACCTGGTCAATGGCGTGAATGACATCATCAGTGGGTGGATGACCTGCTCAGTGGCATGGATGACCTGGTCAGTAGGTGGGTGATCTGGTCAATGGGTGGATGACCTGGTCAGTGGGTGGATGACATCATCAGTGGGTGGATGATCTGGTCAGTGGGTGGATGACATCATCAGTGGGTGGATGATCTAGTCAGTGAGTGGTGACCTGGTCAGTGGATGGATGACCTGGTCAATGGCGTGGATGACATCATCAATGGGTGAATGATCTGATCATTGGGTGGATGAACTGGTGACTAGGTGGATGACCTGGTCAGTGGGTGGATGACCTGGTCAGTGAGGGGTGACCTCGTCATTGGGTGGATGAGGGGTGAGCTGGTCAGTGAGGGGTGACCTGGTCAATGGCATGGATGACATCATCAATGGGTGAATGATCTGATCATTGGGTGGATGAACTGGTGAGTGGGTGGATGACCTGGTCAATGGGTAGATGACTTGGTCAGTGAGGGGTGACCTGGTCAGAGGGTGGATGACCTGGTCAGTGGTGTAGATGACCTGGTCAATGGCATGGATGACATCATCAATGGGTAGATGACCTGGTCAATGGGTGGATGACCTGGTGAATGGGTGCATGACCTGGTCAGTGGCATGGATGACCTGGGCAGTAGGTGGATAACCTGGTCAGTAGGTGGATGACCTGGTCAGTGGTGTGGATGACCTGCTTAATGGGTGGGTGACTGCATGGATGACATCATCAAATCATCAATGGGTGCATGACCTGGTGAATGGGTGCATGACCTGGTCAGTGGCATGGATGACCTGGGCAGTAGGTGGATAACCTGGTCAGTAGGTGGATGACCTGGTCAATGAGTAGATGACCTGGTCAGTGGGTGGATGACCTGGTCAATGGGTAGATGACCTGATCAGTGGGTGGATGACATCATCAGTGGGTGAATGATCTGGTCAGTGGGTGGGTGACCTGGTCAATGGATAGATTACCTGCTCACTGGCATGGATACCCTGCTCAGTGGGTTGGCTGTAGATGTGGGACTTTGGGGTGTTCCCAGCACAACACAAGGGGCTGTGGGGCTACCAGCAGGGTTTGGTGGCGCCCACAAGACCCCCGCCCCAAATCCTTCTCCGTCCCCAGGTGAACCTGGTGGGGACCTTCAACGTGATCCGCCTGAGCGTGCAGCTCATGAGCCAGAACAAGCCGGACGCCGACGGCCACCGCGGGCTCGTGGTCAACACCGCCAGCGTGGCCGCCTTCGAGGGCCAGGTGAGCGACCCCCGGCCGCCCTGGGAGCCACCGGGGGGGGTCAGAGACCCCTGCGGTGACCACAGCACCTCCCCACAGGTGGGACAAGCGGCCTACTCGGCCTCCAAGGGCGGCATCGTGGGCATGACCCTGCCCATCGCCCGCGACCTGGCCCCGCTGGGCATCCGCGTGGTCACCATCGCCCCAGGTAGGGCCGCCCGGGGGGCACTGCTGGGAGGGTGGGCGGGGGGGGCGCCCCCGTTGACGGCCTGCTTTTGGGGTTCCCCAGGGCTGTTCTCCACGCCGCTGCTGGCCGGTTTGCCCGAGAAGGTGCGGAAGTTTTTGGGGCAGCAGGTGCCGTTCCCGTCGCGCCTCGGGGACCCCGCGGAGTACGCGCACCTGGTGCAAGCCCTGGCCGAGAACCCCATGATCAACGGGGAGGTGGTGAGGCTGGACGGGGCCCTGCGCATGCAGCCCTGAGCCCGGCGGAGCCCCTCGCCCCCAGACCCAAATTTTGGGGTGGGGAGCGGTCACAGAGGGGACAGAGAGCAGAGATGGACGCCGTGGCTGGAGGCTCTCCAGGGACACTCCAGGACGGGAACGCTGCGGGGACAAGGACTGGGGACACCGTATGAGTGGGGACACTCTGTCCTGAGTGGAAACAACCCCCCCGAGTGGACACGACCCCTGCCCCGAGTGGGGACACCCGGGGATTTGGGGACAAACCCCAGGAATGTGGCCACGAGACCACACAGGAAGTTGGGAAACCCCGTGAAGGGGACCCTGCTCAGGTGTGGGGGGTTCATCTCGAGCCCCCCCGGGTGTGGGGACCCCCTCGAGTCCCCGTCCAGCCCCGAGCCCCTCCTCCATCGCAATAAAACGTGTTCGCCCACGCGGCCTCCGAGCCCGGCGATGCCCCGCCTTCCGTCTCTCCCCATTGGCTCGTATCGCTGTCAATCATCAGCACAACCATATGTGATTGGCCGGAGAGGGGGGGTGGGAGGGGGCAAAGCCCGCCCGCACCGGGGCACGCGCGGAACTCGCCGCTGATTGCCTGAAAGCAAAGGTGGTAGCGGGGCGGGGCTTAGCTTGCCACGCCGCATGCTGATTGGCTGGGGCGCCTGTCAATTCAGCGGAATTACGGTGGGCGGGCTCTGCTCTGATTGGTCAGAAAAGAACTTCCGGCGGAAGCGGCTCGTGAGGGGACCGGGACCGGGAACGGCGCCGGGACCGGGAGCGGAACCAGGACGGGGAAACGCGACTGAGAGCGGGCGGCCGCAGCCATGAACATCCGGAACGCGCGGGTGGGCGGCCGGGCAGGGGCAGGGGGGCTCAGCCGGGACTCGGCGAGGGAGAGCCGGGCACCGGCGAGAGACCTGACGGTGATACCGGGCCATGGCGGGAGTTGTGAGGGAAACACCGGGCCCTGGGAGGGGTGTGAGGGGAGCACCGGGCTCTGGCAGGGGGATCTGGGGTTTCATGAGGCGTCTGAGGTGGGGACCGGGCTCTGCAGGTGCTTTACCGGGTGTCAAACCGGGAGAACCGGGATCCGAGGGGGACACCGGGCTTTGGGAGGGGAACCGGGCTCTCAGGGGGGCAGTACCGCATCTCGGTGCCGTTTGGCGGCTCTGAGGTGGGCCCCGTGCGCGGGGGGGTCTCCGAGAGCCCCTGCCGGTGTTGGGCAGCACCGGGGCCGGTTCCGGGCTGACTGCCCCGGTTCCGGTTCCGGTTCCGCCCCTCCCGGCAGCCCGAGGACCTGATGAACATGCAGCACTGCAACCTGCTCTGCCTGCCCGAGAACTACCAGATGAAATATTATTTCTACCACGGCCTCTCCTGGCCCCAGGTGCGGCCCGGGATCCACCCCTGACCCCCCCCGGGACACCGGGACACCGGGATTTAACCCCCCCGTTCCCGGGACAGCGGGATTTAACCCCCCCGTTCCCGGGACACCGGGATTTAACCCCCCAGGTGCCCCGGGACACCGGGATTTAACCCCCACGGTGCCCCTCAGTCTCCCCCTGAAACACCTGGATCCCTCCTAGGCACACCTGAGACCCTGAATTGTCACCCAGGACCCCCTGGATCCCCCCCCAGGGCCCTCACCTGAGCCCCCCCCTCACTTTCCCCCCAGCTCTCTTACATCGCCGAGGATGAGAACGGGAAGATCGTTGGCTACGTCCTGGCCAAGATGTGAGTGTGGCCTGGGGGGGCTTCCCCCCCTTCCCCCCGCTTCTCCTGAGCTTTGGGGGGGTCCCGGGGGGGTCCCCAGGGGGATTTGGGGGTCTCACCCCCCCCCGAACCCCTCCTATGCTCCTGCAGGGAGGAAGACCCCGATGACGTCCCCCACGGACACATCACCTCCCTGGTGAGGGGGGGTCTGGGGGGCTCTTGGAATGGGTTTGGGGGGGCTCCTGGAGGGGTTTTGGGGTCACCTGGGGGTTTTTGGGCTGTCCCAGCCCGTTTTGGGGTCCCACAGCCCGTTTTGGGTTCCTGTGGGGTTTTTTTGGGGTGTCCCAGCCCGTTTTGTGTTCCTGTAGGTTTTTTTGGGGTGTCCCAGCCCGTTTTGGGTTCCTGTAGGTTTTTTTGGGGTGTCCCAGCCCGTTTTGTGTTCCTGTAGGTTTTTTTGGGGTGTCCCAGCCCGTTTTGGGTTCCTGTAGGTTTTTTTGGGGTGTCCCAGCCCGTTTTGGGTTCCTGTAGGTTTTTTTGGGGTGTCCCAGCCCGTTTCGGGGTCCCCTGGGGTTTTTTGGGGTGTCCAGCCCGTTTTGGGTCCCCTGGGGTTTTTTGGGGTGTCCCAGCCCGTTTCGGGGTCCCCTGGGGTTTTTTGGGGTGTCCCAGCCCGTTTCGGGGTCCCCTGGGGTTTTTTGGGGTGTCCCAGCCCGTTTTGGGTCCCCTGGGGTTTTTTGGGGTGTCCCAGCCCGTTTCGGGGTCCCCCCAGGCGGTGAAGCGCTCGCACCGGCGCCTGGGGCTGGCACAGAAGCTGATGGACCAGGCATCCCGGGCCATGATCGAGAACTTCAACGCCAAATACGTGTCCCTGCACGTCCGCAAGAGGTGAGACCCCCCCAAAATCCCAAAAATCCCCCCAAAACCCCCCCAGGAGCACCCCAAAATAACCCCCCCGTTTGTCCTTGGCAGCAACCGGGCAGCGCTGCACCTCTACTCCAACACCCTCAACTTCCAGTGAGTCTGGGCTGGGGGGGTCGGGGGCTTTGGGGGAGCTGCAGGAGGAAATTTGGGGGGGTTTGGGTGGGGGTTGGGACCCCCACCCCATTTTTGAACCCCCAAAATCCCCCCCAGGATCAGCGAGGTGGAGCCCAAGTACTACGCGGACGGGGAGGACGCGTACGCCATGAAACGGGACCTGACCCAAATGGCAGACGAGGTACAGCCCCCCAAAAACCCTCCTGGGACCCCAAAAACCCTGCTGGGGGGCTTCCATCATCCCTGGGACCCCCAAAAACCCTCCTGGGGGGCTTCCAGGGACCCCAAAAACCCTACTGGGGGGCTTCCATGGACCCCAAAAACCCTACTGGGGGGCTTCCATGGACCCCAAAAACCCTACTGGGGGGCTTCTATCCCCCTGAGACCCCGAAAACCCCTCCTGAGACCCCAAAAAACCCTCCTGGGACCTCCAAAAACCCTCCTGGGGGGCTTCTAGGGACCCCAAAAACCCTCCTGGGGTGGCTTACATCCCTCTGGAACCACCAAAAATTCTCTTGGGGGGGCTTCCATCCCCTCCAGGACCCCCAAAAACCGTCTCCATCCTCCCTCTGGGACCCCCAAAAACCCGCTGGGGACTCTTCCATCCCCCTGGGACCCCCAAAAACCCACCTGGGGGGGGCTCCCACACCCCCAGGTGTAACCCCCTCTCTGCTCCCCCCCCAGCTGAGGAAGCAGGTGGAGCAGAAGGAGCGGGGCCGGCCCCCGGCCCCCACCGAGCCCCCCCGGGGTGGGGATGGGGTCTGCGGCTCGGGGGGGCCCCCCTCGAACGCCCCCCCCACGGGACCCCAACAACACCACGAGGACGGGGGGGGCGACAGCAAAGACGTCAGCGAGGTCAGCGAGACCACTGAGAGCACCGACGTCAAGGACAGCTCCGAGGCCTCCGACTCCGCCTCATAGGGACCCCCGGGAGCCCCCCCAAAATCCCTGGGACCCCCGGGAGCCCCCCCAAAATCTCTGGGACCCCCGGGAGCCCCCCCAAACCCCCTGGGACCCCCGGGGACCCCCCTTGGTGCTGTGGGGGGCATTAAAGCCCCTCAGTCTGCAGCCTGTGCTCTGTCTCTGTCTGTGCCCCTGGTCTGGGGGTGCTCGTGGTTTTTTGGGGGGTCCGGGGGCGGGGGGTTCGCCCCCTCGGGGCGGGGCTTGGGTTGGTCACGCCTTCAATACAGCCGGGTGGTGTCGCGCGGGGGCGTGGCCTATGCGGATGTCCCTCTTGCTGATTGGTGAGGGCGCGGCCAGCACCGGGAGCTGCCCGCTGATTGGTGGAGACGCGCGGCTGTGGCGTCCCCGTGCGGGAGGGCGAGGAGGAGCAGGAGGAAACGGGACCGGGAGCGAGGGTGGGGCAACGGGAACCGGACAGGGAACGGGAACAGGACCGGAGCGAGGCTGGGGCAGCGGGAACGGGACCGGAGCGAGGCTGGGGCAGCGGGAACGGGACCGGGAACGGGACCGGAACGGGGAACGGGACCGTAGCGAGGCTGGGGCAGTGGGACCGGAACCGGGACTGGAGCGAGACTGGGGCAGCGCGAACCGGGAACGGGACCGGGACCGGGACGGGGAACGGGAACGGGACCGGAGCGAAGCTGGGGGAACGGGACGGGGAAGGGAACAGGACCGGAGCGAGGCTGGGGAAGCGGGAACCGGGAACGGGACCGGAACGGGGAACGGGACCGTAGCGAGGCTGGGATGGTGGGACCGGAACCGGTACCAGGGCGAGGATGGGGCAGCAGGAACGGGACCAGGACCGGGGCGAGGCTGGGGCAGCGGGACCGGGCCGGCGGCACGCGTGTCGTGTGCTGCTGCATCCGCCACTCCAGGACCGGCCGTGCCGGTGCGTACGGACCCGGCCCGGAGCGTTTCCCCCGCCGCTGATCTCCCCCCGCAGCCCGGTGCGGTTCCACGGGCGGTTCGGGGTCCCGGGGGTCTGGCAGAGCTCGGGGAGCCGGTGCTGGAGCAGGAGCTGCGGGAGGAGCCGGGCCCGGCGGCGACCACGGCACCGCCGCCCCGACCGGGGGATGGAGGCACCGGGATGGGCTGGAAAGGAGGGGGGGTTTCCCCCTCTCTGTGGTGCTGGGGGGGCACTCGCGGGGGTCCCTGGCTCTTTGGGGGTCTCTCTCTCTCTCCCCCCCAGCCCCAGACCCCAACACCTGCAGCAGGTGAGGAGGGGACTGACCCAGGGGAGTCAAATCACCCTGAAATCCCCCCCCAGTTCCCTCGGGGTTGAAGGCAAGTCTCTGTGAATCTGTTAAAACTTTCTCTTTATTATAATATATTTTTAGATATCAAAAGAAAATTTTACAAGTTTTTAACCCAAAATGTACAAAAATGGTCAGGAAATGGTTGTGTTTCTCCCCTTGTGTGGGGTGGGAGGGATTTAAGGGGACCCCCTCACCCCCCAGGTAATGGAGCTGGGGAGATTGGGGATCCCCGGAGGTGGGGGGGGGTGGGGTCATGAAAGTTTTGGGGAGCAGGGGGGTGAAAGGCCTTCGAACACCCTGAGCTGTGTTGGGGGCCCCCAGCCCCTCGTTACCCGCAATGCTGGGGGGGTGGAGATGTGCAGCACCCCCAGATCCCCCCCCCCAGTTAAATTCTGCCCCTGTGGGGGTCTTTCTGTCCCACGGGGGGGTTGGGGGGCTCCTCTGTTGGGATCTCTTCCACGCCACTGCCTGGAGGGGGAGGATTGGGGGACACAAAATCAACGCCTACTCCCCAACCAAGAGGACTCTGGGGGGGGTCGCACACCCCTATTTCCTCAGGTGAGGAGTTTTGGGGTCCCCCCAGGGTAGGGAGAGGGGGGGTCGGTCACATACCGTCCCCATCATCTGGGATCTCCTGCACGTCCTCGTCGTCATCCAGGATCACCACGCAGTCCTCGCCGCTCTCACTGGGGAGGGGGCGTTAATGGGGGGGGTGAAAGTTTGGGGTTCCCTCCCCTGGAGCCCCCCCAAACCCCCCCCCGGGGTGCAGCTCACCTGTCAGGGGGTCCCTCGGCGCCCTCCCCCAGCAGGTAGAACTGGAGCGGGTTGGGCCAAAGCTCCTCCTTGATGATCTGGGGGAGATGGGGAGGTCAGGGGGGTACTGGGAGCACTGGGAGGAGATACTGGGAGCACTGGGCTCACCTCAGCCACACGGTCCCCTGCAGGGAAGCTGTGATCCCCAAACCACGCAAAGAAGCTCCGAGGGGCCGGGGGACCCTTGTGGGGACGGGTCCGGGGGTCCTGCCCCTGCCACCACCGGATCGGGGTCGAGTGGGACACCAGGTGACCTGAGAGGAAGGACAACGCACAAGGGGGTGACTCTGGAGCCCCCAAACCCCCTCGTTGGGCTGTAGAAAGTGGGGGTGCCCCCCCTCCCTGCCCCAACACCCACCGGAGGGGCCGCGCACGAACTCCTTGGCCACGACGTCGTTCTGGAAATAGGGATTGACGCTGAAGAAGAACCGGATGCGGCACCCGGGGCGGCTCTGCCCGAACTCCTCCACCTGCAGGCCCAGGTGTGTTACCTCGGTGTGGGGGGGGGGGGCCACAAACCCCCAAATTTCCCCCCAAAACCCCTCCAGGCACCTGCAAACTCGTCATGTAGCTCAGCGCGTCCTCGTCGCGGTCGCTGATCATGGCCGAGAGCTGCGGGTGGTTCAGGAACTGCGCACGGCGGGGGCGTCAAGGAAAGATGGATCTGGAGGTTCCCCCGTGCCCCCCACCCCAAAACGGATCCCCCCAAGGATACGGCGGTGACCCAGAAGCCGGGGATGTGCTGGATGAGGCGGTTGCGCCGCTGCAGGTGCGGCCGGCGGCGGAGGCAGAAGCGGGCGCGCAGGCGGCGGAAGGCTCGAGCCGCCTCCTCCTCCACGGCCTCCAGCTCCAGCTGCACGGCCTCCAGCGCCGCCAGGTACCGCGCCGGCCCTTCATCCCGCTCCTCCTCCTCCTCCTCGTCCTCGTCCAGGGAGATCACCGCGCTCTCCTCGGCCACGTGCTCCTTGGGGACCGGCACCCCCGCGGGCTCCGGGACCCCCATGAGATCTGGGAGGCCGGGGCCGCCCCGGCTCTGCCCCACGCAGGCTGTGGGCTCCAGGCCCTCCTCGGGCTCCGTGGGGAACTCCACGCCTCCTTTCTGCTCTCTGTCCCGCCTCACGTGGCCAGTGATGGTGGTCTCCGGGCTCCCTGTGTCTTCTCTGGTGGCCTCCAAGTCCTCCAAGCTCTCCCTGCTGGTGTCCAGGCTTCTCTCCCACTCCAAGCACGGGGGACTGGCAGTCTCTACGCTCACCCTGGGCCTCACAGGGGTCTTTGCCTTGCGCCTGCTGGTGCTTTTTTGCTCCCCACCAGAAGAAGCATCACTCTCCATGCTGCCCAGGACCTTGGTGGTGGTCTCCAGGCCCCCCTTGCTCCTTCTGCCTTGCTCCAAGCAGCGAGTGACGGCTGTCTCCAGGCTCCCTTTGCGCCCATTGGTGGTCCCAGGGCTCCCTGTGACCTCCCTGCTGGTCTCCAGACCACCCGTGGCCTCGCTGGTGGTCTCCACGCTTCCCTTGGATTCCATGGGAGCCTCCGGGACACCCTTGTTCTTCTCCAAGGAGTGTGTGACAGCAATTTCCAGGTCTCCCATGGCCTCTCTGGTGGTCTCCGAACCCCCTTTTTCTTGCTCCAAGCAGTCACCACTTGTGTTCTCCAGGCTCCCTTTGCTTCTGTTGATGGTCTCCAGGTCCCCCTCGGCCTCCTCGGTGGTCTCCAGGCTGGCCATGACCTTTCCGGTGACCTTCGGCTCCCCCGTGCCCTCCCCGGGGGTCTCCAGCCCCTCCTTGGGGGTCTCCAGCCTCTCCCCGGCCAAAGCCGCGATCTCCGGGCAGCCGCCAGGGGGCGCGCGCGCGTCCCCGCCGCAGCCGCCCCGCGCATGCCCGGACCCGTTGCCCCGCGCGCGCGCGCTGCGGCCCTCACCACGACCTCCGGCGGGGGTGGGGGAACGAGCCGTCTCCCCGCGGCTAACGGCGGCGGCAGGGCCCGTCCCGGTGGGCTCGTCCAGACGGCGGAGCTTGGCCGGGGACGGTCGGTCTGTCCCGGCCCCGGCCCCGCTCATGGCGGCGGCTCCGGCGCCCGCCAGGGCCGAAGCAGCGGCCGAAAAAGCGCGCGCGCCGCCGCCGCCGCCGCCGAAGCCCCGCCCACCCGCTCGTCACTCGCGCGCTGCCCATTGGCGGGTTGCCATGGCGACGCCCGTTCACGCGGGGCGGGCGGGAAAGGGGCGGCCAATGGGAACGCGCTGCTTTGGCGGGCTCGGGGAGCGTGGTGGGCGGGGCCAGGGGAGCCGCGCTCATGCGCAGCGCGAGGAGCGCACGTGCGGGCGGCGCGAGAGCCCCGCCGTGAGGGGAGAGGCCCCGCCCCCCTCCCGCCATGAGGGGCTGAGGGAGCGTGAGGGCAGCGGACCCTCCCGGAGGGGACGGGTTGC
The DNA here is from genome assembly GCF_017590055.1 of Onychostruthus taczanowskii. NCBI lineage: Eukaryota > Metazoa > Chordata > Aves > Passeriformes > Passeridae > Onychostruthus > Onychostruthus taczanowskii. The sequence continues at coordinate 72,717 of NW_024501393.1, forward strand.
CACCCACACTGTCACCTGAGGGACTGGGACCCTCCCTCAGGGGCTGAGGGACCACAGGAGCAGGCAGGACACCCCCGGAGGGGACAGGATTTCCCCCCCTCCTCAGTGAGTAGAGAAGGGCTGGAACCACCCACCATTACCTGAGGGGCTGGGACCCTCCTGCAGTGACTTAAGAGGGGCTGCCCCCCCCCCCCACCATTACCTGAGGGGCTGAGGACCCATGAGGGCTGGCAGGTGCCCCCACTGTGGCTCCAGAGGAGCTGAGACCCCCACACGATGTCACCCAAAGGACTGAGGGACTACAGGGGGAGCAGAACATGCAGAGATGACAGGATACCCCCACAGTGAGTCCAGAGGGGCTGGGACCCCCCCATAGCGACTTCAGAAGGGCTGTGTCCTCCCACCCCCCCACCCTGCTGTCACCTGAGGTGACAGGAGGGACAGGACCACCAGCCACACTGTGACTCCAGAAGGGCTGGGACCCTGCCACACACACACACTGTCACCCAGAGGGCTCAGGGACTGCGGAGGATGCGACCCCCTCTGTCACCTGAGGGACTGCCACCCCATACAGGGGGGCTGGGAGTGTCCCCTAATTGTCACAGGGATCACTGGGACACTGCCCACAGCGAGTCCTGAGGAGATGGGACCACCCCAATGTCACCTGAGGGCACAGCAGCCTCCTTGGGCTGGGTGCAGGGCAGGGAGGACCCTCCCTGAGCACTGGGAACGCCCTTGGCAGCTTCACTGGGGGCTGGGGACCCCCTTTGGCCACCCCCAGGAGGCTCAGGACCCCCCCCAGCTGCTCCCAGGACACTCGGGACCCGCTAAGTGCCTCCAAGGAGCCTTAGGACCACTCCCCACTTCATCCTAGGGGACTCGAGACCCCCTCCCCAGCTGCTTCCAGGACACTCAGGACATCCCAGTTCTCCAAGGGGGCTTGAGACCCCCTCCCCAGCTGCTCAGCGGATACTCAGGACCCCACCCAGTTCTTCAGGGGAGCTCAGGACCCCCTCCCCAGCTGCTCCCAAGACATCCAGGACCCCCCAGTTCTCCAAGGGGGCTCAAGACCCCCTCCCCAGCTGCTCCCAGGACACTCAGGACCCGCCAAGTGCCTCCAAGGAGCCTTAGGACCACTCCCCACTTCATCCTAGGGGGCTCAAGACCCCTGCAACTGCTCCCAGGATGGAGCTCAGGACCCCCTCCCCAGCTGCTCCCAGGACACTCAGGATCCCCCCAGTTCTTCAAGGGAGCTCAGGACCCCCTCCCCAGCTGTTCCCAGGATACTCAGGACCACTCCCCACTTCATCCTATGGGGCTCAAGACACCTGCAGCTGCTTCCAGGACACTCAAGACCCCCTCCCCAGCTGTTCCTAGAACATTCAGGACCTCCCAAGTTCTTCAAGACCCTCTCCCCAGCTGCTCCCAGGATACTCAGGTCCCCCTCCTCATCTGCTCCCAGGACACTCGGGACCCCCCAAGTGCCTCCAAGGGGCCTTAGGACCACTCCCCACTTCATCCTAGGGGGCTCAAGACCCCTGCAGCTGCTCCCAGAACACTCAGGACCCCAACCTCAGCTGCTCCCAGTACACTCAGAACACCCCAGTTCTCCAAGGGGACTCAAGACCCCCTCCCCAGCTGCTTCCAGGACACTCAGAACCCCCCCACTTCTTCAAGGGAGCTCAGGACCCCCTCCCCAGCTGTTCCCAGGGCATCCAGGACACCCCAAGTTCTTCAAGACCCCCTCCCCAGCTGCTCCCAGTACACTCAGAACCCCCCCACTTCTTCAAGGGAGCTCAGGACCCCCTCCCCAGCTGCGCCCAGAACATCCAGGACCCCCCAAGTTCTTCAAGGGGGCTCAAAACCCCCCTCCGCAGCTGCTCCCAGAACATCCAGGACCCCCCAAGTTCTTCAAGACCCCCACCCTATTTGCTCCCAGGATATCTGGGACCCGCTGGCTGCCCGCAGGGGGTCACAGACCCTTCTGTCACGACATGACACGACAGCCGCAGGTGAGCCTGCCCCATCCCCGGGGGGCCGTTTGTCACCCACGGCCCCGTGACCTTTGCTGGGACCTTCCCCGAGGGCAGGAAACGGCTGCGACAGCGCCGGCAGAGGGGGGGGACCCGGCCCCCACCCCTAAACAGAGGCACACAACCCTCTCCTACCCCCCCACCCCAAATTTCCCCCCCTCAAAGCGCCCCCCATGACAAGAACTCGGGGACACCATCGTTCCATGGCTGTATGTACACAGGGGCGCCCCAAAACCCGCGTGGAGTGCACATGACTCGGGGGGGAGGGAGGGGGAGGATGTCCCACAAAGTGACAGTGCCCCCACCCCGGGGTGGGGTGGGGGGGCAATTTGGGGGTGCCCTTCCATTTGGGGGTGCCCTTCCATTTGGGGGTGCCCTTCCATTTAGGGGGTTCCCTTGACCGCCCGCCCCCCACCCCCAGATTGATTTAGGGGTGTCCCACGTTTTCTAAGGTGGAATGGTGTGTGGGGGGGCTGTGACTTTTTGGGAGGTGACAATTTTTGGGGTGGTGACAATCGGGGCTCCCCCCCCCCACCCCCCTCACGTGAGCCAGGCCAGTGCCAGGTAAAGCCCCAGGGCCAGCGCGGCCGTGGGGCCCCCCCCGTCCCCCCAGGCCACCGGCACCAGCACGGCCAAGGCCAAGACCACCCCGCACCCCCTCAGGGCCCCCCCCAAACTGCTCCCCCTCCCCCGGGGGGGCCGCGCCGGCACCACCAGCGCCCCCTCCACCGGCCCCCCCCTCCCCAGCAGCACCGGGGGGCTGCACCGACCCCCCCCCTCGTAGCGCAGGGCCATCTCGTTGGCCAGCGAGGTGTTGGGGGCTCTCTCGGGGAATGGGGGCCCCCCGTTTCTCGGGGGGGGGTCGCTGTCGCCGGGGTCCCCCCGCAGCCGGCGCAGGTGGGACAGGTAGAGCTGCTCCAGCTCCCGCGCCACCGCCTCGTCCTCGGCGCCCTAATTGGGGAGGGGGCACAGTTTGGGGTACCCCCGTCCTCGGGCAGGCACGGTTTGGGGTACCCCGTTCCTCAGGGGAGGGGGGCCCCCCAGTTTGGGGGGGGGGAGGGTGTTGTCTCACCTGTGCTGGGGGCTGCTCCGCATCCGGGGGGGGCGTTGGGGCAGGGTCAGGCTCTGTGGAGGGAAAGGGGGGGGGTGAGGGACCCCCAAAGTGCGGGGGGATCCCCAAAATTGGAGGTAGCCCCAGTAATCGGGGTGCACCCCCAAATTTGGGGGAGCGATACTTACCTGTGCTGTGCTCGGGGGGTGGGGGCTGCACATCCTCCGCCTCCTGTGGCCTTTTGGGGGGACACGGGTGTGGGGGGGGGTCACCGGAGAGGACCCATTCCCCCCCTCCCCCCGGCCCCCCAATTTAGGGGTGGGGGGGCAGCATCTGCACCCCCCCCAGAGTGTGACCCACATTCGAGCCCCGAGGGGTCCGGGGGGGAACCCAGGCATGCGCCACAGCCCCCCCCTCAATTTCAGGGGACACATGCGGGGGGGGTAGGGGGTTAACCCCATTTTGGGGGGGGCGACCCCGTTTTGGGGGTCCCCCATGCAGACGGGATCCCCGGGGGAGGGGCTGTGAAAAGGAGCTCCCATCCCCCACTCTTGGGTTCAGTGGAAGGAAGAGACCTGGAGACCCCCGGGGTGGGGGGGGTCACAAAGTGGGGTTTCATTCTTGGGGGGGGGGCAAAGTGTGTGACCCCCCCTCCCCCCCCGCCCCCCAATGTCTGCAGAGTTAAAAGGGGTCCCGCAGGACCCCTGAGCGGCCCGGGGGATGTTTGGGGGTGTCGTGGAAATTTGGGGGTGCTTTGAGGGGCTATTAATGGCCCCCCCGTTTCTATGGTCTGGGGGTGCAAAGAGGGGTCCCCCCAATGTCTGCTCCCCTTGGGGGGGGGTGGGGGGTCCCCCCAATCTCTGCTCCCCTTGAGGGGGCCATTAGCACCCCTAAACACCTCCCAAGGGGATTTTGAGGGGTCCGGGAGCTTGGGGGGCTCACGGGGGGTGGGGGCTTTGAGGGGGCTTTATTGGCTCCCCCCTCCGTGTTCCCGACACTCCCGCACCCCTGGCAGCGGTATTGGGGTTCCCTTCATGACCCCCCTCCCCTCCCCCCCAAAAAAAGGAGCCTCAGCACACGTGAAAATTTGGGAACCCATGGGAAAGGGGGGGTGTGGAGGATTTGGGTCCCCCAGGACCCCCCCAGGTGTGGGAGGGTCCTCTGACATCACCGTGGGGGGGCCCCATAAAAACCGGGGTGCCGGGGCGGGCAGCACACGGGGTTCAAGCGGTGAGCGGATTTTGGGGGGGGGTCCGGGGGG
>NW_024501393.1:77086-81949 GCF_017590055.1 Onychostruthus taczanowskii
TGGGGGTCCCGGTGGGGTGGGGGGGGGTGGGGGCCAGGCACCTGCTCTGCTCCACCCCCACCCAAAAATCCACCGCACCCCCTCCCTTATTTCCTGCCGGCTCGGGTTCGGTTTCACCTCTCTTCGAGCTGGGGAAGTCCCGAGGGGTGGAAAAACACCCAAACCCACCCCAAAAAATGGGGAGGGGTCCCGGGTGGTACACCCAGAACGGTTTTGGGGTAAAACCCGACCGATTCGGGGCTGGAAAACATCAAAACCTGACTTTCAACCGAGTGGATTTTGGGGTGGAAAAAAAAAAAAGGGGCGAAACTCGGGGGGCCTGCGGGTGGAAAAAGCCCCCAAAATTTGGAGGTGCCGGGGGGGAGCTTTTAAAAGGGGGGGGAGATTTAAAAACCTCAGCAGATTTTAGGGATTTGGGGGTACCCAAGAGATTTGGGGCCATTTGGAGGAGGTGTTCAAGTTGCTTTTTCCGCCAGCGTCATTTTGGGGCATTTCGGGCGTTTCGGTGGCGTTTGTGGGGGATGGGACGTGGCGGGGGGACAAACTCCTGCATTTTTTGGGACCCCAAGCGCTTCAAGACATCATTTTTGGGGGGATTTCTGCCTGGCTGCTTTAGGGGTATCCCTGCCCAGCAGTTTTGGGGTGTTTTATTGAATTTGAGGGCGTTTCTCCTCGTTTTGGCGCAGCTCAGCCTGCTCGATTTGCGGCGTTTCTTCCTGGCCATTTTTGGGTGAATCTCTGCTTTTTAGGGGTTTTTTTGCCTGGCTGGTTTGGGGTGTTTCTCCTCATTTTGGGGACTCTCTGTTCAGACGTTTTGGGGTTTCTCTGCCTGACAAATCTGGGTTGTTTTGGGGCATCTCTCCACATTTTGAATTTCCTCTTTATGGCCATTTTTAGGGTGTTTCTGCCTGGCTGTTTTGGGTCGTTTTGTCTCGTTTTAGGGTGTCCTTGACCATTTTTGGGTGTTTTGTCTCGTTTTGGGATGGCTCTGGCCATTTTGGGCTGTCTGTGCCATTATTTTGGGACATTCCTCCTCGTTTTGGGACCTCGTTTTAGGGTGTCCTTGACCATTTTTGGGTGTTTTGTCTCGTTTTGGGATGGCTCTGGCCATTTTGGGCTGTCTGTGTTATTTTGGGACTTTCCTCCTCGTTTTGGGACGTCTCTGTCTGGGCATTTGGGGCGTTTTTGCTCTCTTGTTTTGGGGCATTTGTTAGCATTTTAGGGCCGGTTTGGGGGGTCTGTGCCTCATCATTTGGGGCCATTTCTCTGCATTTTGGGGGTGTCTCTGCCCAGCTGAGCGTGGCACCATTTTGGGGCATTTCTGTGGGTTTTAAGGAATTTCTCCCTGCTTGTTTTGGGGTGTCTCTGCCCAGCTCTTTCGAGGCATTTCCCAATATCTCTGCCCAATTTGGGGTGTTTCTATCTGGCTTTTTTAGGGTAATTTCCCTACTTTTTGGGGTGTCTTGCCGTGATGGCTTCGGGCTGTCTCTACCCTCCCAGTTTGTGCCATTTCTCCACCTTCATCCCACACATTTCAGCGCATTTCTCTGCCCTTTTGGGGCATTTCTCTGCCTTTTGGGGTGTCTGTTTGGGTCTGGGGGGGCCCATCCCGACCCCCCGCCCCCGCCGTGACTCAGGGCTGTGGTTTCCCGTCTATAAATCGGAGGTGGAAGCGCCCGGTGTGGCCCAGAGCCATGGCGGGCACCCGGGACCCGTGAGCGGGGGCACTGGGAGCCAGGTGCCGCCACTGGGATGGACTGGGAGGGACTGGGATGGACTGGGAGGGACTGGAAGCACACCGGGGTGGACTGGGAGCCACTGGGGTGGACTGGGAGGGACTGGGAGCACGCTGGGAGCAGGCTGGGAGGGACTGGGAGCACGCTGGGAGCAGGCTGGGAGGGACTGGGAGCACGCTGGGAGCAGGCTGGGAGGGACTGGGAGCACACTGGGATGGACTGGGAGCCACTGGGATGGACTGGGAGCCACTGGGATGGACTGGGAGCCACTGGGATGGACTGGGGGGGACTGGGAGCCACTGGGATGGACTGGGAGGGATGGGAGCACACCGGGGTTGACTGGGAGCATGCTGGGAGGGATTGGGAGGGACTGGGAGGGATTGGGAGGCACTGGGAGCACTCTGGGAGGGATTGGGAGGCACTGGGGGGCACTGGGAGGGACTGGGAGCACGCTGGGAGGCACTGGGAGCAAACTGGGAGGGACTGGGAGGAATTGGGAGGCACTGGGAGCACAGTGGGAGGGAATGGGAGGGATTGGGAGGCACTGGGAGCACACTGGGAGCACGCTGGGAGGGACTGGGGGCACTGGGAGCAAACTGGGAGGGACTGGGAGCATGCTATGAGGGACTGGGCAGCACTGGGAGGGACTGGGAGCACACTGGGTGTACTGGGAGCACGCTGGGAGGCACTGGGAGCATGCTGGAGGGCACTGGCGTGATGCTGAGTGGGACTGGGGGGCCCAGGATTGATACTGGGTGAGACTGGGAGGGACTGGGATGGACTGGGAATACACTGGGAGGGACTGGGAGGGCTCTGGAGGGGACTGGGAGGGACTGGGATGGACTGGGGAGTGCTGGGAGGGGCTGGAGGAGCACGGGGATGGGAAAATGGAGGGACTGAGAGGGACTGGGATTGGAGTGGCTGGCACTGGAGGACGGGCTGAGGTTTACTGGGGAAACTGGGAAGGGGATTGGGAGGCACTGGGAGCACACTGGGAGCACGCTGGGAGGGACTGGGGGCACTGGGAGCAAACTGGGAGGGACTGGGAGCATGCTATGAGGGACTGGGCAGCACTGGGAGGGACTGGGAGCACACTGGGTGTACTGGGAGCACGCTGGGAGGCACTGGGAGCATGCTGGAGGGCACTGGCGTGATGCTGAGTGGGACTGGGGGGCCCAGGATTGATACTGGGTGAGACTGGGAGGGACTGGGATGGACTGGGAATACACTGGGAGGGACTGGGAGGGCTCTGGAGGGGACTGGGAGGGACTGGGATGGACTGGGGAGTGCTGGGAGGGGCTGGAGGGAGGGACTGGGAGGGACTGGGAGGGACTGGGAGGGACTGGGATTGGAGTGGGTGGCACTGGAGGACGGGCTGAGGTTTACTGGGGAAACTGGGAAGGAGTGGGATGGACTGGGAATGCACTGGGATGGACTGGGAAAGACTGGGAGGGACTGGGGGGGACTGGGATGGACTGGGGATACTGGAAAGAACTGGGGGAAACTGGAAATGACTGGGAAGACTTGGGATGACAATGGGAGGGACTGGGATGGATTGGGAGGGACTGGGGGGGACCGGGGCTTACTGGGGATACTGGAAATGACTTGATGCTTACTGGGAGAGACTGGGAAGGCAATGGGATAGACTGGGAGGGACTGGGAAGGACTGGGGGGGACTGGGGATACTGGAAATGACTCGGTGCTTACTGGGAGAGACTGGGAAGACAATGGGATAGACTGGGAGGGACTGGGAAGGACTGGGGGGGACTGGGGATACTGGAAATGACTCGGTGCTTACTGGGAGGGTTTGGGATGACAATGGGAGGGACTGGGATGTACTGGGAGCTCAGCAGGGTGATGGTGGCTGGGATGAGCAGTGCCACTGGAAGATGGGAGCGGGCTCACCCCATACTGGGAGCACTGGGATGTACTGGGGGGGGTAACTGGGCCGCTGTCCCCCCCCCCGCGGGTTCCGGCGGTGACGCAGGACCTGCAGGGGACACGTGTCCAGGCCTGGCACACGCGGCTGTCACCCGGGGGGGTTTGGGGGGGACCCTCGGTGTGTCTTTGGGGGGGGTCTCACCCCTGCCCCCCCCCAGGCAGCGCCGCCCCCCCCGCAGCCCCCAGGAGCGGCCCACGGTGCTGACCCGCGCTGAGGGGGGCGTCCCTCGGAGCGCCCAGGTGCGGGACGGAGGAACACAAATTTGGGGAGGGGGGGGGTCTGACTCAGGATGGGGGGGTCACCTTCTCCCCCTCCCCCTCCCCCCCCCAAACCCACAGGTGCCGCCCGAGGGGGGGTCGTGCCCCCCCCTGCTGCAGGTGCAGCACCCCGGGGTGTTGGTGATGCGAACCCGGCTGCCCCCGGCGCACGGTGAGACCCCTCCCCACCTTTCACACCTTCCCCTCCCCCCGGGGGGGGGCCTCCCTCTTGAGAATCCCCCCCCCCAAAATTCCTCCGCCGTGAGCCGGGGGAGGTGGCTCAGTGCCTGCGGCAGCTGGAGAGGATCCAGGAGCTGGAGCAGCAGGTGAGGGGACCCCCAAAACCCCCCCTGAGACCCCCAAATCCCTCCCCAAAAAAAACCTCCTCCCTCCAAACCTGTGCCACTCCCATCCCCGCCAGATCCAGGACCCCCCCGAACCTGTGTGCCCCCAAATCATCACCTGACCAGCCCCGTGCCCCCCCCGTGTCCCCCCCAGCCCGTGTGTGACCCCCAAACCTGTCCCCCCCCAGCTGGCCCGCGAGCGGCACCGCCTGGGGCTGTTGCAGGCTCAGCTCCTCCGGAGGGGCCCCCCCAGCACGGTAAGGGGGGGAACGCACCCCAAAACATGGTGCGGGGAGGGGAGGGTTGGGACCCCCCCATGGCGGTGCCACCCCCTCACCTGTGTGCCCCTCCCCCCCCAGGTTCTCCCCGGGAAGGGCCCGGCCGGGCTCCCCCCGATTTGGGGTCCCGCAGCCCCCCCCGAGGCAGAGGGGGACCCCGAGATGCTGCTGCCCCCCCCGGGGCACCCCTGGGAGCGTGGGGGGCTCTGCCCAGGTGAGCGCTGGGTTTGGGGGGTGGGGGTGACCCCCTAAATAACCGGGGGGGGGGGCTGGGGCTGGCTGACCCCCCCCCCCCCCCCCCCAAGT
>NW_024501393.1:82356-84287 GCF_017590055.1 Onychostruthus taczanowskii
TCCCCCCCCAACCCAGCTCTCCCCTGGAGGGATTGTCCCCACAGTGTCCCCACAGTGTCCCCACAGATTCCCTCCTCCGTGTCCCCCCCAAACTGTCCCCAAACCCCCCAAGCCATCCCAAACTGTCCCCAACCCTTTCCTGCCCCTGCAATGTCACCACATCCCGGGACCCCAAAAAGAGCCCTGGGACCCCCAAAACAAGCCCTGGGACCCCCTGAACCCACCCTGGGACTCCCAAAACAGCCCCAGGACCCCCAAAAACAGCCCCGGGACCACGAAAACAGCCCCAGGACCCCAACAACAGCCCCGGGATCCCGAAAACAGCCCTGCGACCCCCGAAAAACACACCCCAGGACCTCGAACCCACCCCGGGACCCCCGAACACACCCCAGGAACCCCAAAACCAGCCCCGAGACACCCCGAACATACCCCGGGACCCCCAAAAAAACCCACCCCGGGATCCCCAAAAACAGCCCCGGGACCCCCAAAACAGGTCCCGGGACCCCCTGAACCCACCCTGGGACCCCCAAGAACAGCACCGGGACACCCTGAACCCACCCCGGGACCTCCAAACACCCCTGGGAACCCCCCAGAACCCCCAGACAGCCCTGGGACACCTCCACCCCCCCCTGCACCCCCATTCTGGGGGTCCCCCCAACTCCTCCTCCCCAGCAGAGACCCCCCTCCCCCACTCTCCATCACCACCACTGGGGACACCCCAATTTCCCCCTCCCAGCACCCCAAAATGTTACCACTACACAGGTGGGACCCCCAAACCTGTCCCCTGGGACCCCAATGCTGGCCTGGACTCCCCAAAAAAGTGGAGGGACCCCAAATTCTCCCAGCCCCTCTCCAACTTGTGTGGTAGGGCTTTCAGCACTGGCATTGTGACTGGAGTTCAGACGTGTGTCTCCATCACCACCACTGGGGACACCCCAATTTCCCCCTCCCAGCACCCCAAAATGTTACCACTACACAGGTGGGACCCCCAAATCTGTCCCCTGGGACCCCAATGCTGCCCTGGACTCCCCAAAAAAGGGGGGGGGACCCCAAATTCTCCCAGCCCCTCTCCAACCATCCCCCCCTACTCACAACACCTCAGAGACCCCCACCTCCTCCCTAACACCCTGAAAACCCCCAGACTCCCCCCAAATCCCTCAGGGAATGTGGGGGGGGCGCTGTCCAGCCCCCCGATTTTGGGGTGTCCCCCCCCCCAGAACGCCGTGCGCCACAACCTGAGCCTGCACAAGTGCTTCGTGCGGGTGGAGGCCGCCCGCGGCGCCGTCTGGACCGTGGACGAGGCCGAGTTCCGGCGCAAGCGGGGCCAGCGCTACCCCAGGTACCCCAAAAACCCCTGCCCGGACACCCCAAAACTCCCCCAAGCGCCCCAAAAACCCGCGGGGTGCGTGACTCCCCCAAAGCCCCCCGCTAACCCCGCGCTGCTCTCTGACCTCCGCAGGGACTGTGAGCTCAAGTACTTTATGCCCCACCGGAGCTGATGGGAACCCCAAAACCACCCCAAAACCACCTCAAGACCCCCCCAAAACAGCCCCAAGACCCCCCCTCTCCCAGGAGGAACACGACACCCCCAAATCCTCCCCACCACGAGCAACACGACACCCCCAAACTGCTGCAGCGGGATTTATTGAGACCATAAAGGAACGGTTCTCCCCTCCGCTGTGGGGGCATTTTGGGGGGGCTACAGGGACACCCCCACAGCCCGCTGAGGTTTGGGGGGGTTTTGGGGTGCGGATCCCCCCCGGTTTTGGGGTCAGGCGTGGCGGGCACGGGCGGCCAGCAGCGCGTTCTCCTCCCGCAGCGCGCGGCAGTCGCTGAGGATCCGCTCCAGGCTGGCCGGGAGCTTGGCGCTCGTCTCGCCCTCGATCTGGGGGGGTCCAGAATGAGGGGGGGAAATTGGGGGGGCAAAATGG
>NW_024501394.1:0-817 GCF_017590055.1 Onychostruthus taczanowskii
AGGGGGAGACCAGCAATCCGCAATCACAATGCCTGAAAGCTCTGATTTAAACTCTCTGCCAGAGCATCTTTCCTTAGGACTCTCCCGCTCCCTGTGGACCTCCCTAAAGGCTTGACCAAGGCCTGCTGGGCAGCACTGAAGGCAGCACTGACCCCAGTCCATCTCTCCAGACAGCATCTGTGGGCCCTGGGAAGCAGCGCCCATTGTCATGAGCAAGGTGTGATGGGACATCCCCTACCTGTCCCTCAGACCCCATTGTGGTCCCAGGAATGTTCACTGGGTCTCAGCCTTTGTCAGTGGCTCCCGAGATTGGACATGGACCCTGTGCCTGCCCAGGGGAAAGTCCCTGGACATTTGGCAGAGAGTGCTGGGTGCTGCCAGTGCCCTCCCCTGCCCCACCTCATGCACTGGCCATGGAGATGCCTCCAAGCTGAGCAGGTGAGCACGGGGTGGGGCTCGTCACGGGCACAGACACGCAGGGTGTGCACAGCCCAGCTTCGCTTCGCCCAGCGTGGCATCAGGAGTGGGGCTGTAGCAGAAGGGCAGTGGGGAAAGGGACAGAGACGGGACAAGGGTACAAGGGGAATCCTTATTGACTGTCAGACAGTGAGAGAACTCAAACTCTCTTCAGAAACAAGGGAGAGAAGAGGGACCTTGGGCCCCTGCGGAGAACACTTCAGCATGGAGGTGTTCCAGTGGAATGGATGACAAATCCATTACCCATGTAAGGGCTGTCCTTCCCCATCCCCTTAGAGGAGCTGTGGAGGATGTCCTCACAGGAAAGTTTGCCTGTAAAGCAGCTTCTGCCTGTTGAGAG
>NW_024501395.1:0-805 GCF_017590055.1 Onychostruthus taczanowskii
AAAAATCCAAAATTATCCCAGAAAATTGCCCCAAAAATCTTCAATAAATTCTCCAAAAATTCCCAAAAAATTCCCTAAAAATCCCAGCCCCAAAATTCCTCAAAAATCATTTCAAAATCCAAAGTAAACCCCAAAAAAATCCCCAAAAAATCAAAATAAACCCCAAAAAAAACCTTAAAAATCCAATATAACCCCTTAAAAAACCCCAAAAAATTCCCAAAAATCCCCAAAAATTCCCAAAAAATTCCCAAAATTTTCCCCAAAATTCCATTTTTCTCCCCCAAAATTCCCATTTTTTCCCAAAATTCCCATTTTTTTCCCCAAAATCCCCATCCTTCACCTGGAACATGCTGAGGGTCTTGCCCATGACGGAGTTGAACAATTCCTGGGCGGCCGCGCCGGCCACGAGGAAGAAGTCGGCGAGGAAGGAGAACTCGCGGCAGCTCGTGTCCAGCAGCGCGTAGTGCTGCGAGCGGAACAGCGACTCGAAGGGGAACTGGGGGGGAAAATGGGGAAAAAATGGGAAAAAATTGGGGAAAAATTGGGAAAAAATTGGGGAAAAAAATCTGGGATTTGCCAAAAAAAAACGGCACCGAAATCGGGCGGTTCTGGGCCGTTTTTTCCCATTTTTCTGCCTTTTTTTTTGCCATTTTTTGTGATTTTCTTTGGCAATTTTTTACAATTTTTTTCTGTGTTTTTCATGGAAAAGTTGGGGAAAAAATGTGGAAAAGAGAAGAAAGAAAGAGAAAAAACCTGGACCAAAATGGGGCATTTTTGAGGGTTTTTTTCCCAATTTTTTCCCATT
>NW_024501396.1:0-805 GCF_017590055.1 Onychostruthus taczanowskii
CCCCCAACCCCCAAATTTTCCCAAATTCACCCCAAATTTGCCCTTTTTCCAGTGGTTTCCATCATCAAGGGCAAGGTGGAGGAGGTGGAGCTGCCGGTGGAGAAGGTCGACATCATCATCAGCGAGTGGATGGGGTACTGCCTGTTCTATGAATCCATGCTCAACACGGTCATCTACGCCCGGGATAAATGGCTGGTGAGAGCCCCAAAACCCCGGGAATTCACCCCAAAAATCCTGGGAATAATCCCCAAAAATCCTGGGAATTTATCTCAAAAATCCTGGGAATAATCCCCAAAAATTCTGGGAATAATTCCCAAAAATCCCCGAGAACCGCGGCTCCAAAATGTTGCAGAGCGCTGCCTTGGAAAGGTTAAAAAATCTGAATTTTGGTTAAAATTCGGGTGTAAAATGAATCCTGAGAGCTCCAAAAATCCTGGGAATTCACCTGGGAATTTATCTCAAAAATTCTGGGAATTCACCCCAAAAATCCTGGGAATAATCCCAAAAATCCCCGAGAGCCGCGGCTCCAAAATGTGCCAGAGCGCTGCCGTGGAAGGGTTAAAAAATGTGAATTTTATATAAAAATGGGGTTTTAAATGACTCAAAAATCCTGGGAATCTACCCCAAAATTCCTGGGAATTCACCCCAAAAATCCTGGGAATTCACCCCAAAAATCCTGGGAATTTATCTCAAAAATCCTGGGAATAATCCCCAGAAATCCCCGCGAACCGCGGCTCCAAAATGTGCCAGAGCGCTGCCGTGGAAGGGTTAAAAAATGTGAATTTTATATAAAAATGGGGTTTTA
>NW_024501397.1:0-805 GCF_017590055.1 Onychostruthus taczanowskii
TTGGGGTTTTTTGGTAGTTTTTTCAGGGGTTTTTGTATTTTTTCCGTGTTTTTTCCCATTTTAACCCTTTCCTTCCCCCCCAGCCTCCTCGTGGCCGTCCCCCCGGGGCTCCCCGCGCTGGCGGGCTGCGATTTTGGGGACATTTCCGTGTACTTTGGGGACATTTCTGTGTATTATTTTGGTAATTTTTGGTAGTTTTTTTTGGGTTTTTCCCATTTTAACCCTTTCCTCCCCCCCCAGCCTCCTCGTGGCCGTCCCCCCGGGGCTCCCCGCGCTGGCGGGCTGCGATTTTGGGGACATTTCCGTGTACTTTGGGGACATTTCTGTGTATTATTTTGGTAATTTTTGGTAGTTTTTTTTGGGTTTTTCCCATTTTAACCCTTTCCTCCCCCCCCAGCCTCCTCGTGGCCGTCCCCCCGGGGCTCCCCGCGCTGGCAGGCCGCCGTGGCCCCGGCGCTGGTGCGGAACGGGGTCCGCCTCCGCGGGAACCGCCTGGTGGTGCCGCGGGACGGGCTCTACTTCGTCTACGCCGCCGCCGCTTTCCAGGGGTCTCGCTGCGGGGCCGGGGGCGGCCCGAGGCGGCCGCTGCGCCTCGCCGTGTCCCGCCTGTCCCCCGAGTACCCCCGGGACGTGCCGCTGCTGCGGGCGGCGCGCTCGCCCTGCCGCGGGGGCGGGGGGCTCTGGGCTGAGACCCTCTACCAGGGCGCCGTGTTCCAGCTGCGCCGCGGGGACCAGCTGGCCGCCACCACCTCGCCGGGGAGGTTCCTGGACCTGCACGGGCCCGGGCAGGCGTATTTTGGGGTGC
>NW_024501398.1:0-805 GCF_017590055.1 Onychostruthus taczanowskii
AAATTCCTCAAAAATTGGGGTAAAAACCTAAAAAAAAATTGGGAAAAGAGACTGAAAAATTGGGAGAAAAATTCCCAAAATTGGGGACAAAAATCCCCAAATTTGGATTTAAAAAATCCCAAAAATTGGGGGAAAAAATCCCAAAATCTGGATTTTAAAAAAATCCCAAAAAAGAAAAAAAAAATCCCAAAATTTGGATTTAAAAATCCCAAAAATTTGGGTAAAAACCACCAAAAATTGGGGTGAAAAATCCCCAAAATTGGGGACAAAAATCCCAAAAATGGGGAAAAAAATCCCAAAAATTGTGTAAAAAATTCCCAAAATTTGGAATAAAAAAAATCCCAAAATTTTGGGTTAAAAATCCCCAAAATCTGGATTGAAAAAATCTCAAAAAAGAGAAAAAAATCCCAAAATTTGGAATAAAAAATCCCAAAAATTTGGGTAAAAAATCCCAAAATTTGGAGTAAAAAAATCCCAAAAAAGAGAAAAAAAAATCCCGAAATTTGGATGTAAAATCCCAAAAACTGGGGTAAAAACCCCCAAAAATTTGGGTAAAAAATCCCAAAATTTGGATTTAAAGAAATCCCAAAATTGGGGACAAAAATCCCAAAATTTGGATTTAAAAAGATCCCAAAAATGGGGAAAAAAAACCCCAAAATTTGGGTAAAAAAATCCCAAAAATTTGGGTAAAAAATCCCAAAATTTGGATTTAAAGAAATCCCAAAATTGGGGACAAAAATCCCAAAATTTGGATTTAAAAAGATCCCAAAAATGGGGAAAAAAAACCCCAAAATTTGGGTAAAAA
>NW_024501399.1:0-805 GCF_017590055.1 Onychostruthus taczanowskii
ATGGATGGATGGACAGATGGACAGGTGCGATGGACAGGCGGACGTGGTGGACACGGACGGACGGACGAACATGGTGGACGTGGATGGACAGATGGACAGGTGGGATGGACAGGGGGACATGGTGGACATGGATGGATGGACAGATGGACAGGTGGGATGGACAGGGGGACATGGTGGACATGGATGGATGGACAGATGGACAGGTGGGATGGACAGGGGGACATGGTGGACATGGATGGATGGACAGATGGACAGGTGGGATGGACAGGGGGACATGGTGGACATGGATGGATGGACAGATGGACAGGTGGGATGGACAGGGGGACATGGTGGACATGGATGGATGGACAGATGGACAGGTGGGATGGACAGGTGGACACGGTGGACATGGACAGACAGACGGACATGGTGGGCACGGATGGACAGACGGACGGACGGACGGCCGGCCGCTCACCCCGATGGCGTAGCGAGTGACCGCCATGGCGTCGGCCAGCGCGATGACCGCCGGGTAGTCCAGGGGGTCGTCGAACTTCTCGCCGTCGGTCACCACCACCAGGACGCGCCGCGCGCCGGCCCGAGCGCCGCGGCCGGCCACGAACATCCGCTGCCTGGCGGTCAGCCGGCGGTCAGCGCGGCCGGACACGGCCAGGGGAGAGGTCAGCGGTCAGTACAGCCGGACACGGCCGGGGGAGTGGTCAGCGGTCAGCGCAGCCAGACACGGCCGGGGGAGAGGTCAGCGGTCAGTACAGCCGGGGGAGTGGTCAGTGTGGCCAGACACGGCCAGGGAGAGGTCAGCGGGGGCCAG
>NW_024501400.1:0-805 GCF_017590055.1 Onychostruthus taczanowskii
CAGCCCTCTGCTCTCCTGCAGCGCAAGCCATGCTGCTCCCAGCAGCTGCTGGGCAGGAGGACAGGAGCTCTGAAGGTCCCATGAGGACGGTGGTTGAGTGATGCTGGGGCTGTGGTCCTCCTGATTTTGGGTAAGGGGTGATAGAGAGAACTATCAGCACCTCCAAATCTGGCACTCCAAATCTGTGCCTTCCTTGCCAGAGATAGGCAGAAGCACATAACAGCAAGAAACAGGCTGGAGGTGTGGCAAGAAAGGAGAACAGAAAAGAACCCCATCACTTCTCCACACATGCTGCCACCCCACTAATCCTTCTCATCCAAATGCTTCTGTCTAACTGAGGAACTTGTTAGGTAAGTTAGGTAAAAGCATACCTTTCTCTTTTTCTCCAGACCCTTTTTCTTCTTTGTGCTCCCATCATTATCATGAAGGATCTGGAGGCTTTCTAACTCTTGTGGGTACAAATCCCACCACTTGGTACAACCAGTAGAGTACCCCTAGCTAAGGAACTCCAGCTGCTGCATTTTTACACAAAGATATCTTTCCTGGAATGTTATTGTTCTGTAGATACCACTGTGTTAGCCTTCTAAAAAGAAAAATGAGAGGGAAAATCAGCAGCATAATTACTGAGAGAGGTATCATCAACCAAAGAGCACAGATAATAGAGACAGACTCAAATTATGACCCTCTCTTCATTGGAGAGTTGAGTTTTTATGTTTGACATAATTCAACAAGTTAAACTTTTTCAGTATGGAGCAAAGTATTCTAAATAATATGATCCTCTCAGCAAAATTAAAAAAAAAAAAAA
>NW_024501401.1:0-804 GCF_017590055.1 Onychostruthus taczanowskii
TGTCCCCAGGTGTCCCCCCAGGTGTTCTCTGTCCCCCCAGGTGTGCTCTATCCCCACAGGTGTCCTTTGTCCCCTCAGGTGTCTTCCCAGATGTCCCCAGGTGTCCCCACAGGTGTCCCCAGCTGTCCACCCAGGTGTCCCCAGGTGTGTCAGGTGTCCCCCCAGCTGTCCCCTCGCCCCCAAGGTGTCCCCAGGTGTGTCAAGTGCCCCCAGCTGTCCCCCGATGTCCTCAGGTGTCTCCCCAGGTGTCCTCCCAGGTGTCCCCACAGGTGTCCCCAGCTGTCCACCCAGGTGTCCCCAGGTGTGTCAGGTGTCCCCCCAGCTGTCCCCTCGCCCCCAAGGTGTCCCCAGGTGTGTCAAGTGCCCCCAGCTGTCCCCCGATGTCCTCAGGTGTCTCCCCAGGTGTCCTCCCAGGTGTCTCCTGTCTCCACAGGTGTCCCCAGGTGTGTCAGGCGTCCCCCGATGTCCCCAGCTGTCCCCAGGTGTCCCCACAGGTGTCCCCTGTCCCCCCAGGTGTCCCCAGGTCCCCAGCTGTCCCCCCAGGTGTCCCCAGCTGTCCCCCCAGGTGCCCCCAGGTGTGTCCTGTCCCCCCTGTCCCCAGCTGTCCCCCCAGGTGTCCCCAGGTGTGTCCTGTCCCCCCAGGTGTCCCCAGGTGTGTCAGGTGTCTCCCCAGGTGTCCTCCCAGGTGTCCCCACAGGTGTCGTCTGTCCCCCTCAGGTGTCTCCTGTCCACCCAGGTGTCCCCAGGTGTCCCCAGGTGTGACAGGTGTCCCTCCAGCTGTCCCCTCGCCCCCAAGGTGGCCCC
>NW_024501402.1:0-813 GCF_017590055.1 Onychostruthus taczanowskii
AGCTCTCGGTGCTCCCCAGGTCCCAGTGCGGAGCAGATTCAAACGGTTCCAAGAAAAGGGAAAGAAAACCACTCCAGGGAAAACTTGGACTGTCTCAGTTAGCTAAACTAACTCAGAAGCAAAGGGGCACTCTGTTCTGCTCTGTCAGTGCCCAGACAACACAGTCCAGTGCAGAATGTGGAGGAGTGCTGCTTTTAGAGGAGTAAGTGCAGTCTCTGATAACAAACTCCATGCTTCTTCTTCCCACCTTTGCTCTCAGAATCAGTCTTAAAGGCACAGAATACAATATCTAGCATAAACAGAACAGACAATTGGGGGTACAAGCATCATAACATCACCCTAGGACAGGCCCTCTGACTGGGGAATCAGCCACTCCCAGTTCTGTATCTTGAAATTAATTGGGAGCAATGGAACAATGTAATGGAATGAGAACTGTGGTTTTTTTCAGTGACTCTTGGTAACTAAGAGAGAAACAGAAACAACTGAAGCTGTGTGAGTGCAGGTACCTGGAGCAAGAATTAAATAAAATAAACAATCAGCTGAAATAGGTTTTGGACAGCAAACCAGGACCAGGAGAAAGAGTGAACATGAACTATTAAAAGACCATATCTAAGAGAGTGTGCAAAAATTTTCCAGTGCTCAGGAATTTTAATGAGTCCACTGTAGCCCTGTTACAACCCTTTCAGTTGTTTATCAGCTCTATTCTACTATTGGGAATGAATAGAAAAAAAATATCTTGTGGGCAGCAGTTGATGACAACACAAACCAATGCATCTACCCCCATCCAGACAAGACACCAACAACCAAAATGGT
>NW_024501403.1:0-804 GCF_017590055.1 Onychostruthus taczanowskii
GGCTTCTTGCGTGATTGGACAGGTCCCAACAATGTGAGCAACAGTTTTGAATCTAGCAGCACAATGCCAGCATGATTGAACAACATTCTCGTGCCTACCCCTAGCCATGAGTTCTCTCATCAGGTCAACATTGGCTTTTAACTGTAGGGCCGTTATAAGTTTTCGGTGAGGTATGGAGAGGTGGCGCTTTCACCCTCCAAAATCCACTGTCACCTTTGGAAATCTAAAGATGTTGGAGTCAGAAAACAAACATCCCATTTCTACCTTGAGAGCAGCAGTGTGTCCATGTCGTGTTGTTTCATGTCCTATAGTGACAGATAATAAATGGATCCCCCCATAATACGATTGACCCAGGGAGCTCCGAAAAACCTCTAGGCACATGGATGGACCCCTGGATTGGCTTTGTTGATTCAAGTTTATCAGAGAAAATTGTGGATTGGCTCCATCGCATTGGCAACTCATCTCTCAAACCTCTTCAGGTCGACATATTTAGGATTTATACCATCCAGAGACTGGTATATCTGGCCAACCATACAGAAGTGAACATGGGCCTCCCAGGTGTGGATGCGTTGGTGAATGATCACTTGGGTCCTCTGGCTGAAGCTCTTCCCACACTCATAGGGCCTCTCCCCAGTGTGAATCATCTGGTTGGGGATCAAGTCAGAGCGCCATCTGAAGCTCATCCTACATTCCCAACACTCATAGGGGCATTCCCCACTGTGGACGCAGTGGGTGAAGAGGTTGGATCTGCAGCTGCATCCCTTCCCACACTCCCCACACTTGTGGGGCTTCTCCCCATCACTG
>NW_024501404.1:0-31851 GCF_017590055.1 Onychostruthus taczanowskii
CTGTGATCACAAATTATTCATCAGTAGTAAGTGAACAAGAAAAGCCTCCATGAACATGGGCATTTCTGAGACTCTTGCTGGTTTTTTGCCTTTTAGCTGACTCCCTCTGCCTTCCAGAAGGAGATATCTCTCAGCACCAAGGAGAGGCTGGCCATAGCTAAGAAGCTGAGTCTGCCTCAGATTGTCCAGCCTCAAGACAAGCGTGAGAGCTCTCATCACAAGGTAGCCTTTCCCTGGCCTTGCTGTTTGATGTGATAATTGAGGAGAATGCCAAAAGAGCAGCATGGCTTGAGCCTGCTCAGTGTGGTCCAGGAGCTTTTGATCAGCCCAGGGCAGAGGTGGAAGAGCCACTGTTTGCCTGCCCAGTGTGGGTTGGGCAGATGTGCTCACCCAGAGTCTGTACTTCACTGGGGATCAGATCAGAATCTTCCTCGTAGCAGCTGAACCTGTCTCTGCTCTCTCTGGCCTCTCCTTGCAGTTCTTGTCAGCTGACCCAGAGCAGAGATCATTTCAGCCTTGCCCACCAGAGGTGGTGTTTCAGAAGTACACCCCTGGTGAGGTCTATGAAGTGCCGGTGGTTCTGAGGAACAGGGACAAGGTAAGCGCAGGGATGTGGAGGTTTAACGCTGCGCTGGAAGAGGAGAGCAGAGAAAGGTGGTTAAGGATGGCACCAGGGCATGTCCACCTGTCTCCACAAGTGGCAAAACCATCATTCCATGTCTCTCCTGCAGGTTCCTCACTTGGTGAAGGTCACCTTGGAGAGCTCACCTTATTTCCAGCTGGTGGGCCCCAATGCTGTGTGCCGCAAGGTGCCACCGGGCCTCTACACGTCTGTCCGTGTCCTCTTCACCCCTGGGCAGAACAAGGTGAATCGGGAGGGCCCAAGAGATTGGTGTCTTCAGGGGAAAGTGGACCTGCAAGGCTGGATTCAGGGCACCTGGCCTGGGTTTTGAGGGCCTGTTCTGGTTTCAGTGGAGTTGCACAGGATCTGGAACGGGGAGATACTTTTTGCCCATGTTTAAGATGGGGGTAAATGCTCTGTGCTGAGACAGTTTCTTTTCCCCACAGGATTATTTCCATGAGCTCCTCTGCACCACTGAAAGGGAAGAGTTCATTGTGCCAATTTGGGCGGTGTTCTTAGCAGGATGCAGCCTTTGAGCTTTCTGTGTCCCAGCTTTCCTGGGGCGTACTGGAACATGTTGGTAGCTGGCTTGCACCCTCCTGAGCACAAGCAGCTTCTGAACTGCTGACTCAGCACTGTCAGCCAAACAGAGCCATTCTCTGGGAGGCCACAGGCACGTGGCTTTCCAGTGCTCCCTGCATCAGATGCCTCGTGAGCTGCACTGTGGACAGCCTGTGCTGTTCCTGTCAGTCTCAGAAGACAATCACTATTTCTCCTGTTGGCTGAACTGGAGAGGGTAATGCATTTTTGACACCGTATCTGCAAGGAAACCAGTTCAGGTGGCTGGTGGTGAGTTGAGGTTTACTTGATCCCAGAGGTCTTGGTGTAGGAGCTGAGGTCAGGAATGCAGCACAGACTTCTGTCTAACCTGGGGCAGCTGAGTGGCTTTGATTTTTTTTCCCCTGGCAAAACAGAGGTCAAAAGGCAAACTGACTTTTCTGCTGTGAAATGTGAGGGCCTGAGAGGAGTTTCCTCCATAGCCTGCCAAAGCTATTTAAGTAGTCTCCTAGTAAGTAGGCTGCTGCTTTTGACTGTGCAAATATGTAGGCAGGAATGTGGAAATCCGCGCACGGTTTTTCTCTGGGATTTCCAGATCTTGTTTTGTCACCACCAAAATAAATACCCAATAAAGTCTGGTATCCTTTTACAATGTGCTTGCCAGCAGTTCTACTGAGTTCTACATGTTGGATCCTGCTTGAATAGGGATTTAAAGAGTTTCTGAACTTCAGGAATTACATATTGAAGTAGATCAAATAGAGCTTGGGTGCAGTGACAGAGGGAAAGATGGAGCTTGTGAGCTGCTGACTCTGTACAGAATTTTTCAGCACAGAGATGGATCTGCTTGAACCTAACAGACTGAATTTATTAGAATAGCTGAGTGGCTTTGATTTTTTTTCCCCTGGCAAAACAGAGGTCAAAAGGCAAACTGACTTTTCTGCTGTGAAATGTGAGGGCCTGAGAGGAGTTTCCTCCATAGCCTGCCAAAGCTATTTAAGTAGTCTCCTAGTAAGTAGGCTGCTGCTTTTGACTGTGCAAATATGTAGGCAGGAATGTGGAAATCCGCGCACGGTTTTTCTCTGGGATTTCCAGATCTTGTTTTGTCACCACCAAAATAAATTCCCAGTAAAGTCTGGTATCCTTTTGCAATGTGCTTGCCAGCAGTTCTGTTGAGTGCTACAGAGCATGTTGGATCCTGCTTGATAGGGATTTAAAGAGTTTCTGAACTTCAGGAATTACATATTGAAGTAGATGAAATAGAGCTTGGGTGCAGTGACAGAGGGAAAGATGGAGCTTGTGAGCTGCTGACTCTGTACAGAATTTTTCAGCACAGAGATGGATCTGCTTGAACCTAACAGACTGAATTTATTAGAATAGTTAATGCTGTTTGACATCAGCTGTTACACCGTCACTTAAAAGTAATATACATTAAGATTAGAGGATATTTGGGTTTCTTCCTGCACTAAGTGTTAGTGGACATATGAGGCAATTCAATTAGCCATCATTTTTCTGTCTTCCTTGGTGTGGGAAGCAGCTTTTAATGAGATCAAAAATCAAATCCCAAAATCAAAAAAGTTAATAATGGCAGTTAAGGCACCAGTAGACAAAAGAACGTTTGGCTATAGCAGATAACTGTACCATGGGACTTGACGTAGATTGCAGCCTCCTTGCACACAGCATTTACCAAAAGCACAGGTGAATGGTGCTTTGAGAGACTTGGTGATAAAATTGCCAGCTTTGCTCACTTGTCAGCTCTGTTTCTAAATTATGTCAGGAGTACTTGGTCCTTGGTATCCTCATGGCCATAACTTTTGCCCAACTCTGTCAGTAAGGAGAGCTGAAGCCTGATGAAAGTAAGCCAGATGCAAATGACCCTTGAGCCTCATTGCAGAGAGTATGGGGGAGATGAGGTCACAGGATCTTGTGAGGACTGGATCTCCTCACACTAGAGTCAGAAGCTGTTTCTGACCCTGTCTGTTCTGTCTTCTGCTGACTGTGGTTGGTTTGCTCTTTGCTTGCACAAGTGAGCAGAAGTGAACTGGACTGCAAAAGGGATAACATCCCCAAATCTCCACCAAGAGTCCTACTATCTCTGTTGCAGCCCTTTCTCTGTCGTTCCGGCCATGGGAACTCTGGATGTCAGTTACGCCATGAATGTGGCAGTGGAATTTCAGCCACTGCAGACTGGTGACCATTCCGGGTCCCTTGTTGTGCGCTACGACACAGGTAAGTGCTGGGCACTGCACGGGGCACTCTGTGCATCCCTCAGAGCAGAGCCTTTACTAAGCAGAAAGGCTGGCGTGGCCGTGGGTTTAAAGAGGGAGATGATGATAGTTTTCATGGTGTTCATTTTCTAGTCATCTAGTTTGTAGTCATGTAGTCTGTCATCTTGATCCTTGTAGAGCTCAATGTAAATGCCATTTCTAGAGAGCAGGTGTGATATTTGTTGTTTGCATCTCACCTGGGAAAAACTCATCTGCAACAGGAATGGTGAGCTTGAAGTCTGAGCCCAGATGAATCCCAGGAGCTGGCTGGGAATAATGAAGGTTTGAAAGCTCTGGAAATGAGGGAGCCTTTGCTAGGGGTCTGTTCTAGAGGATGAAATGCTGGCAGGTTGTCCAGGATATCATCATGCTGTGCACATGCAGCTCTCAGCTTGTGATACATGTACTGATCCATGGAACTGCTCATTCAGCTAAAAGCTGTGACACTTTCTTCTGTTACCTGTGGTTTGCTCTGTTCCTTGTGCTTCCATCAGCCAGCGAGCTGAACAAAGACTCCCCTCTGCTTTGTTCCAGGTGAAGAGACCCACACAAGCCTTCATGGAAGAGCTGTGGATGTCCCCATCAGGCTGGACAAGAATACTGTGAGCCTTGAGAAGACGTACATCACCATGTCAAGCCGTGCAACCGTGCTCATCCACAACCAGAGCAATATCACAGCCCGCTTCCAGTGGAAGGCTGTTGGTACTCAGGGAGAGGAGGATCAGCTGGAGATGATGTAGGTTTGAAAGATCCATTTCAGTGACATACCTTGCCCAAGGGTAAAACTAACGTATCGCTTCAGGAGATACTGGTGCTGTTGAATGGCTTAGGATAAGTAAACCATCCCATCTCTACCTGCCTTCCCAAACAGTTGTGTGTCAGGAAAAGCTGCCTGATGTGGCTGGTGGATTCTCCCTCAGCTGTGGCAGAGGCTTTGAGCCAGACAGTTCTCTTGAGGGCTGCTGGCTTTAAAAACCTCACATGAGCTTGCAAGTGTGGAGTGAACACGTGACCCTCTGATCCATTTGGGACCCTGTGGCTCAGGGTCAGCCCTTTGTTGCAGCTCCTGCACTTCGACCTTGCCCAAGGGTAAAACTAATGTATGGCTTCAGGAGGTATTGGTACTGTTGAATGTCTTAGGGTAAGTGAACATCACTTGCTGAGAACGCCTTGCTCTTCTGACCCACAGCTTCCAGAGTGAGGTGGCACAGTTCTCTTGAGGGCTGCTGGCTTTAAAAACCTCACCTGAGCTTGCAAGTGTGGAGTGAACACGTGACCCTCTGATCCATTTGGGACCCTGTGGCTCAGGGTCAGCCCTTTGTTGCAGCTCCTGCACTTCCACTTCTCTCTGCAAAGACGTGGCTTATTAAACAACCTGCTGGGTTTGTCTTTCCTATGCCTGCAGGCAGTATCCCAGGATATTTCAGGAGCAAAAGAAGAAGGTGTATGATTTGCTGAAGAAGTCCAGAGCGGGCGTCATTTGCCAAGAACGCCTTGATCTTCTGACCCACAGCTTCCAGAGTGAGGTGGCAAAGATCAGAGAAGATGCCATGCTGTTCTGCGATGATGTTTTCTCCCTTGAGCCAAAGGTAAATGATGGCTGAGAACCTCCCTTTCTGCTTGTCTTCCTCCTCTTCCTCCTCATCCCTGAGTAAGGTCACTTGACTGATCCCTGCCTCAGCTGGCTTTGTGTGCCAAGAGAGAAGTCATCGGGATTCTGGTGAGGTCAGAGAGCTGGTGGCAAAAAGCGTTTCTGCCCTGTGGGCTCCTGTCAGGCAGCAAGAGCCTGACTGAAGCTTGCAAACTGTTGTCAGTGTTATCGATGAGTGTTACTCACTCCTTGCTTGTCACTGATGCTCTAAATAACGGCTTACAGGACTGTGGATGTAAACCAGAAATGTGATGTCTGAAGAGAAATGTCTTGCTGTCTCCTTCTGCTTTAGGAGGGTGAGATCAGGCCGAATTGCTCGGCTGAAATCAGCGTGTTCTTCAAGCCCCAGAAAGCCCGGGTCTATAAGCGAACGGTTTACTGCGACATCTCAGGTACAGCTCCTTCCCCTGCCTCTCTCAGCGCGGTGAAGGCGAGGTGCAAATACTCCCCCAGATCACTGGGCTCCTGTGTCATTGCTGGGAAGGGTTCCATGGTCAGCAGGTCAGTGCTGGCACATGCCCACTGTCCCTGCAGCTTCCAGGGGATCTCCTCTCTTTTGATTTTTTCCCTCTCAGCTGTTCTGAATGCTGCCTGTATTTAGTGTGCTCCTCCTCCCTTGGGAAAAACACTCAGAGGTTGCAGCCAGAAGGAGGAAGAACAAAATTTCTGGCATTTCCTAAAGTTCCACTCTCGACAAAGGCGTAGAAGAAAGGGTGGTCTCTATGGATGTACTGCATCTCCTGAGGGAAGAGAAGGGTCCATATCTTCTCCTGGGACATGATGCAGCTCAGAGTCAGGGACTAGCACTAAGGCAGCCTGGAAAATGCAGGATAGCAGAAGGAATTACTGTACTGAACTAGAAATCTCTCCCCAGGCCGTGAGAAGAGGATGCCCCTGCTCCTCACAGGGGAAGGCCTCGGGCCCCGGCTCCATTTTCACTTTGAGGAACTGGACATCGGGGAGGTTTTTGTCAGATTAACCCACACATATGAGGTGAGCAGCAGGGCTGGGATCCTGGTGGCTCCTAGGGTAGCAGTGAGCCTTGTGGACCTGTGGAATTGCTGGCAACTTGGGTAGTTGTCCAATTTGTGGGATTTCTTGGAATCTTGATCTTTTGGATGGGGTCTGAAAGGTGTGTCTGTTGTTTGTGAAACCCCAGTCCCTGCTTTTGGGCAGTCTTCTTTGGAGATCAGCTGGGAGGCTTCCTGCAAAACCGCTTGACACATGAAACCAACACTGGGTCAGAAAGCTGCATGTTCAGAGGCTTTTGTTCCAGTCCCAGACACAAGGCACCTTTGTGCTCAGGCTGTCCAAAGGCAGCTGGAACAAACTGGCTGCACTTGAGTTCAAGCCCATTGCAGTTTTCAGTCATATCACTCCTGCATGCTGCATATTCGTGGGAGTCAGAGGAAAGCCACCCACCCTCCTGGGTCAGCACTGGTCAAAGCACTTGGCAGTGCTTTCCCTTGCTGACCAGTCCCTCAGCACACTTCAGCCATGATGTACCTCTGGCTCTAGAAAGGGCAAAGTGTTTCTGGGAAGGAAGCAAAGGAGCTTTCTACATCTTTGCTCCTGGTTTCTCCCAGTCCTGCTGTAAACAGGTTGGGCTGCAATGGAAGCTGAAGATGGCCTGCCCATGGTGGGGTTGGACACATTTGAAATCACTGTGGTGATGTCACTGGTAATGCTGTGATGCCCAGTGCTGCTCTTAGGGCCAGCTGTGAATGAACTCGGTGATGCTGAGCAGCCCCTCTGTGCTGCAGGTCAAAGTGGACCGTCTCTGCCAGTGGGAAAACCCCAGAGGGACTCTGGTTATGTGAAGTTATCAGTGCTTTGCATGAAAAACCCAAAGCTATACAAAGTTGTACTTCAAAGTTGTATTTTTTTGCTTCTGTCATGCAGCAGCACAGGGCATCTTCTGTCTTTTACAGGTGTTAATAGTTTAATTTGAAAGTGACTCAGACTTCTGTAAGAAAGGAGGATTCCTCATGTATTTCCACTTTGCTTTTCTGCTGCTGCAGGTGGTCCTGTTCAACAATGGGCCTATTAAGGCTCCCTTCAAACTCATCCCTCCAAGCTCAGCCATGGGCTCCTGCTTCACCTTCCTGCCCCAGGAGGGCATCGTGGCACCCTCCTCACTCCAGGCCATCCAGGTCTCCTTCTGTCCCACCATCCTGGGGGAGTTTGAGGAAGAATTCTCCTTCCATGTGACTGAATCCCCTGAGCCTGTGACCTTGACTGTCAGGTGAGGAGGGCTTTGGGAGCTTGTTGGGCACATCTGTAGCTGTCTCTGGGTAATCATCTCCCATCTACCTCATTTTGTGGTGGAGTAGCGAAAAAAGGTGTTGCCTGAGGTCTTAATCTTGGCTCTGGCATCCCTTTAGTGTGGGGGTGCCTTCTGCCCTGTGTGCTATCCAGGAGTTGGAGTGACACCACCAGCAGGGATCTCCCTCTGCCTTGGGCCATGGCAGGCAGTGGGATGGATCAGCTTTGGGCAGTAGCTGCTCTGGCATTTCCCACCTGAACACCCAGCAAAGCCTCCAGGGCTTTGGAGATGGGCCAGCCTGGGTGATTCTGCACCAGCAGCAGTGTTTTTAAAATCTTCTGTTAACAATCCATCCAAGATGGGCAGCAGCAGCCTCACCTCTCACAGCCATGCTGTGGGGACAAGCTGTGCTCCAAACTCGTGTGCACAGAGTGCTCTGGGACCTCCTTTGCACAGCCAGGAAAGGGCTGATGTGGGAGTCAGGGAACTGTGCAGCAGGAACTGTCCCAAGGACTTGGGCACCATCCCCTGGGCTGGTGCCATGGCAAAGGATAAAATCCTCACTCAGCAAAGGGTAGAGGTGGGAAAAAAGTGATGATAGGGGAAGTAAAAGACTTCAGCTCAAAGGCCTGTCTCAGATAATCTGTCTAGCTGCTGACCATTTTGCTTTGGCTGCCTCCTGTCCACATGGGTTCTGTGCTGAGCACAGGGTGCTGAGTTGATTTGAAACCCAGGGTGGCTCTGGCAGCAGCTTGTATCCACCCTCTCCCTAAGGACCCCCGAACCCTTTGTGATTCCCTTTAACAAAGGGAATCCCTCCCTGCCTTTGTCCTCGCAGGGGCTACGTGATCGGACCGACTTTCCATTTCGATGTGTCCGCCCTCGACTTCGGTGACATCTCCTTTGGTGAGTGTGCCCTGGGCTTGCACCACAGTGCCAGAGGCTGGTGTGGTGCTGAAATTGAGCACTTGAACCTAAGAGCACTCATCACTCATGTTCCTCCACCACAGCCTCTTCAGGATGTAAATTCCAGGGCTGTTGGTGCCTCAGGTACCCCTTTGCCATCATGAGATCAAACAGGAGCAAAGTAATAACAAGTCAGCATCACTGTTTGGCCACTTCTTGTTTCCTTTTAGTAAGTGGCACAATAAAGAAAGGCACCAGGCAGGAATATGGTTCTGTAAGAGCAGATTCATCCTGCTTAATCTGATTTCATTCCTAGGGTTGCTTCAGCTGGAGGCAGCTGTTTTATTTTTGTTTCTTTTAACTGTTCTGCTGAATGATGTCTACATGTGCTTACCCCAGTGGCATTTGAGATTGTGACATCCTTTTTGTGCCTCTTTTGCCTCCCTGCTGGAGTCACTGTTGATAGGCACAGAGAAGCCCTGGGCTGTGCCTGCAGCTGGGTTTTTCTCCCCATCTGGGTTTAAATGACTCTTGGTAAGCAGGCTAGGAGATGTCTCCTCCACACACAGCTGGCCAGCCAAGCCATAGATCCACTGCAATGAGCTGTAGTTCAGATAACAAAGAAGTAAAATCCAAGCACAGGATTTTATCCTACCAGGATATTCACACCAGGAATCATGAGATATTGATGCCTAAATGGATATTTGTGTCATTTTCTTAGGTTTTCCTCGCACCTTGAACTGTTGCCTGTTTAACACCTCCCTGACACCCATAGACTTCCACCTCTACATTCCTGGGGATGGCTTGGGAGAGCCCAGTGTTGACAGCTCTACTCAGATACTCAGATGCAGTAGCCAGTCTTGGAGGAAGGAAGTTCGAGGTCTTAGGAGGCCAAGGGAGTTTGACATAAGTCCCTGCAGGGGGACCGTCCGTGCCCTGGGATCCCAAGATATCAAGGTATGGGAAGAGTCCAGCCCGTGGGGCTGAAGCTTCACTGAGTGTGGGAGGGCTTTAGCTCTGGTGCCAGCTTTGAGCATCGTGGGAGTGAGAGGTCTGCACTGCTGTGAGGCCTCTGCTAGCTGGGTTACCCGAGATGTTCCTCAAGGAGCACTGTTTTGTTTCCAAAATCACAAGCTGAGATCACATACCATAGGTTAAGTCCTGAAGACATTCTTGTGTTTTTGAGAGGATTTATTTGATTGGAAGTGGGCAGAGGAAGGGAAAACAGAAGGTTGCTATTAAAGAGAGAGCTATTATTGTAGAAAGTAGTTTTCTTTTCTTCCTGGTCTTGTTTCTCATCTCCTGGGCAGCAGATGAGTTGTATTCAGTGCAGGGATCTTCAGTGGGGACAGAAAATACTCTGCAGCCACAAAGTGCCCAGCATCTGCTGGGCTGCACTTTGCCCTCAGCTTCCTGCTGTAAAGCTGGACTTGTTCCATTCAAGACAACAGACTTCTTCTGCATTTATGTCATTGTAGTCAGGTGAAAAAATTAGTCCTCTTAGCAAATCTGATATTGCCAGAGGGCTTTTTTTACTCTCAAAGTCTGTTGCTCTACTTATAGGAAAGCAAAATTCTCCCTTTGTCTACCATGGAACAAGAATTGGAGGCCAACACACATGGGTGATGAGATTTTGGGAGTGAGAAAATACTTGCTGCACTTCTTTTCTCTTCTACCAGGTCACCCTGTGTTCCAACACCGTTGGAGAGTACAAGCTGTGGCTGGTGCTGGATGTGGATGATGTCGGCGAGAAGGTGTTGGCACTGCCCCTCACAGCCAGGTACCAACACCTTTCCTGCACCTGCTTGTCTTTGCTCGTGCATCCAGCACACTGCCTGGCTGCAGCTCCAAGGAGAAATGTTGCTTAATGAGCTGGATGTGCCCATCTAGACATGAGAACAGTGCTAGGAAAGCAGCCCATAGTGAGACGCCCCGCTGCTGGCAGCCAGGCATGGCCCTAGGCCTTTTTCTAAAGGGAGCAGGAATAACATTAATTGTTGGCCTGGGGTTTGGTGCTTGAGCTGGAACAAATTTCCAAAGGGTTGCCTGTCCTTCTTCCTGCAAGTGGTGAACTTGTGCTGGCTTGTGACCCCCCTGCAGCAGTGGTTGGGAACACAGTGAGCAGCCTGCTGAGGGCTGGGGCCTGGTTCACTTCAGCAGTGCCTGTGCAGTGGGGAAGAGGCTCCAGGCAGGAGTGGGGAGAGCAAAAGATCTTACAAAGAGGACTGTAGTCCTTGATGTGGCAGGTCAGCTCAGATTTCGCTGCTTCCCTCTTGCTCTTTTGAGTAATGTTCTCAGAGTTGAGACCAAAAGTCGTTCTTGCTGCAGCAGAATTCCATCTGCTGTGCTGCTGAGGGTGTCAGTGGAATGCCAAGAGGGATGCAGTTCTGTGGTGCCTGGGCTGCCATTTTGTCAAGCAAGTGCAAATGGGGACAATGTACTGGTGCTGTTCTCTGTCCCAGGCAGAGCCATCCAGGCAGTGCCTGGGCTGCCATTTTGTCAAGCAAGTGCAAATGGGGACAATGTAAAGAATTGAGGGAGCTGTAGGAACTGGAAGATCCCCTGCACTGCAGGCCTTGTGCCCTCCACTGCTGGAAGAGATGATTCAGTTTTCAGGCAGGACAACAGTGCTGTAGAAGAAAAGGGAGTAATTGCCACTGATACACTGGAGTCTTGTGTTCCTTGAGCGTGGGTGGGCACTGGTCCTCATTGGAAAGGCTCCCCCAGAGCTCATGGAGCACTGGGACTGTTACAGGAGTCCTTGCAAGTGTCCTGGGGCAAAGAAGAGGCAAAACTGCCAAGACAGCTCTGGACTACTGTATAGGACTACTCTACTACTCAATATATTAGATTTGACAAATATCTTAGGCTCCATTGCATGCTCTTGGAGGAAAAAGTTCTCCATGCTCTCAGTATCTCTGATTCCCTTGGGGTCATTTCTTTGCCCAGATGCATCGTTCCTCCACTGCGAGTGCTCAACCCTGTGCTGGACTTGTACTACTGCTTTTTAAAGACCCGCTATGATGAGAAGCTGACCCTTGTGAATGACAGCGACTTTCCTGGCTGCTACTGTGTTCTCCCTCAGGTTTGGCCTTGCCTCCATCTCCTCCCCTCAAATGTTCCTGAGGGGGTTATTAGGGGAATAAGAGGGTTTGGATAAGACCTTGCTTATTTCTCTTCAAAGCTAAAGGTTTTCTGAGAGCAGGAACCTAAATACAACCTTCAGGAAGCAGTTTAACATCTTGAGGAAGATGTTTAGATTCTAGTCCTTGACTTGTTTTCAAGTGGGAGAGCTTAGAGGGCAGTGAAAATCTGATGCAAGGAGGCTGTCAGCACCAAAGTGGGTGTCTGTGGATGCAGCAACTTTTGGACCCCCTGGGGATGCTCAGCACCTACACCTTGCATCTTGATTTTGCCTTTTTGCTTTCTCCTGACAATTTTTAAAGTGTGTGGGAGTTGCTGTTTTGGTAGACGTTAAGGAGTTTAAAGTTTTCTCAGTTCTGAAGTTGCTTTTGATTCTGTCCCTTCCAGGAACACAGGGAGGAGGCTGCTGTGTGGTACTCCAGCTCTGCGCCGTCTGGGATTATCGAGGCTCACAGCTCGGTGCAGATCCCAATTGCATTTGAGCCCCAGTTGCTGGGAGAGTGCAACATCACTGCTGAGATTGCCGTGTTTGGGAGAGCAGGATCCCCACTGGTGAGAGCAAGGGGAGATGTGTGCCTTGAGCAGCTCATCCCAGTAGGGTGTAAACTGCACGGGATTCTTCCAGGAACTTGTGCTATATGGCTGTGGGCAAGGACAGAAGGGATTGGTGGCACAAGCAGCAGCTTATGCCTAGGAAAAAGTGGAAGCCTCATAGGTGGTAATCTCAGTGCCTGACCCAGCATAGAGTTACAAATCTGGGAGATGGGATAACAACCCCAGTCTGAAAGCCAGACCAGTCTCTGTGTCTCCTACTCTGCCGTGTTTTCAGATGAACACAAGTGCTGCTTCATTACAACTGTTCAGCATCACACAGGGACATCCCTGAATCCTGCCAAAGCAAACACTGAAGGAATGTTTTGTGCAGAGCTGGACTGAGGCTTCTCTGAAAGCCAGGTCCCTCAGAGCTGAGAAATAGCCATCATATCTCCTCAACAAAAGCCCAGCCAAAACTAGATGTATGTCCACACAACTTGCACCTGGAGCACAGACTTTGCTTGTTTTTTCCACCAAGTTTGGAAATGGATAAGGCAAGCAATTCCTGAACTAAAGCCTCCTAAAAGAGCACTCTGAAGATTCTAAAGAAGGTTCTAAAAGAGCTCCTAAAAAAGGCATATAACAGCAAGAGTGACTACAAAATACAGGCCCAGTCTGCCAGGCACGGCTGCTCTTCATCCCTCCACAGTCTGGTTTGTGACATGAGCACCCCAGCAAAGCCAGCAGTGCTGCAGGATGTGTGGGGTGTGTGTGTAGCAGTAACACTGAGGACAAAGTTGCTGTCTGCTTTTGTTCTCCTTCCTGTGTGCCACATTGACTGTAACGCTGCTGAGCAGGGCTGTTCTTGCCCCTTTTAAGAATACTGTAGATGAAGGGTTTGTGTGTTTTTATAAGCCTTTTCCTCAGTGAGGATCTATCCCATTGTCACGCACTAACTAAAGCTGGCTCAGGCATCCTCCAGGTGCTATTCTGCCCATCTCCAAAGGGCTCTGCCCTGCCTCTGCTGCTGCTGCCCCACTGTCACCTAGAAGCACAGCCAGCTGCTGAGGCACAGCTGCTCCCTCCAGCTTCTTCTTCCAGGGAGCCTTGGGCAGCATCAGCCAGGCTGCAGCCCCCTGGGCCTCCTTTCTCCCAGAGGAATAAAAGATCTGTCATCATGCAGGACTTTTGTTCCTTCCTCTTGAGGTACCAGCCATGGTAAATAGTTTCTGGCTCTTCTTTGCACAGTCATGTATGTCCCAAAGGGATGTGCATTTCTGGATGCTGCTCCTTCTGACTGAAGGTAATTCTGGCAGCTGTCAATGCCTTTCCCTCAAGTCAGACATCACTAAAGGTTTTACATCATGGAGGCTGGTTGAGACTTTGGGATTTTGCTCAGCTGGTTTGCAGTTATTCTTCAGGCTCTCAGCAGTGCCCTCCAGCTGTGTGGCTGCTGGGCTGGGATTTGAGCAGTCCTGCCTTCCTCCAGCCGTGAGCCTTTGTGCAGACCCAGCTCTGCTGTAGGGAAGCCAGCAGAGAGTAAACAGCTTCCCTTGGCAAGCACTCCAGAGAGAGCTGGCAGGGGGAATTGCCTTCTCCTGAGGAGGAGCGTCCCTTGGGTTGAGCAAAACGGGGCTAATGACCTGAGTGTGTTAAAGGAAGGTAAAATACAGGTTGTATAAGCTTTTGGGGAGTTGCTGTGCTGGACACCATAGCTTACATTTAGGGAAATTAAACATTTATGGTTTTTATACTCACCTCTTTAGCCTTCCTCTTTCCTGCACCTCACAGCAGAGTGGGGTCCATGGCTTCCATCTAAGTTTGTGTTTGGCTTGTCTTACAGGCTGGGAAATGCTCCTGCTGGAGGATTGAGCCCAGTAAAGGAGTGGTCCCCCCTAAACGTGAGATGTCCGTGGCTGTCATAGCAAACCTGAATGACACAGTAAAATTCCAGGAGGAGGTGAAGGTGTTCATTGACAACACCTATATGACCATCATCTCTCTCCAAGCTGTGGGCACTGGCACCACAATTGTCACGGACAAACCTCTCATGCCGAAGCTCGACTTGAAGTCCCAGTTCAGGTAGGAGGCTCTAGAAACTTCCACATCTCCTGTGCGTTCAGCAAGGAACAATTTTTCCATAGTCCTTCAGGCTAGATCTTCCATACTCAAGGTCCCAGCTCTGTTTCCCTGAAGCCACAGGAATTCCTTTAGAAATATGTCATCCGAGAGTTGCTAGATATCCTGGAAAGCCACAGAAATGGAAAAGCTGGAAGACCTGGCAGGGCTGAAGCTTTGAGCCTGGGCAGCCTTTTGGGTAGAGGTTTTATTGCAGAGTGTGCAGTCAGGGAATGGCAGCAGGGTGAAGCTGAAGCTGAGTGATGGCAGGGCAATAACAGCTCCCATGACATTGTCCATCTCTGCTTCTCTTCTAGCTTTACTCCCTGCTACTTCCACTTCAAAATAACAAACAGAGGACGACGCGTGCATCGGCTGTACTGGAGCACCGAAGGTTTCCACATGTTCGGGCACCGTACTCGTGCCCGTGCCCTCGGTGGCACCAAAAGCAAAGGTGCTTCCCCGGTGCCCAGACCTGGCAGCCCCGTGTTTAAGATGCGGCCGCCGCAGGCGGACCTGAGGCCGGGCCAGAGTGTGGACATGGTGCTGGAAGGCTGCTCCAGCACTGCCCAGGTGAGGCCCCTGCCAAGGGCTGAGCCTTCCCCATCCCATCCCCTCCACTGCGGCTTCTTCTGCAGCTCCTTGACATTGCCTGGGACAAGGAGCAAGTGACTTCAAGAAACTGTTTTAAGGCCATTGTTGCCAGTTGCTTTCCTTGCTGGCCACCATCAGTTGCTAAGGCTCTTTTGTGTTTCCCTAGCTACCGTAAACCCAACTTGCTGATCCCAAAATGCAGGCTGAAGGAAGTACTGCTCCTTCAGGCAGACAGGGCTTACCTGTGTCATGTGCTGAGGCAGAAAGGAAGAGCAGAGCAAAGAAGTTGCACTTAGATTAGAAGCCCAGGCAGGAAGCAAATTAAATACTGTCAAGTGGTTTTTCTGAGAGAAGCAGGGAGTAAAACAAAAGCCCTGTGAATGGCAAGAGTGTCTGGGAGCAGCATTCTAGAAGCCCAGGAAGGAAGCAAATTAAACTACTGTCAAGTGGTTTTTCTGGGGGAAGCAGGGAGTAAAACAAAAGCCCTGTGAATGGCAGGAGTGTCTGGGAGCAGCATTGCTTTTCCTCTGAAGACAAACATGGGCACAGGGCTGGTCTAGCTCTGAGTCCTGGAGGGGGAAAACACAGTGTGCCAGCTCTGATGATCATTGTGATGTCCATCCAGGCAGGAAACTGTTCCCAGGGATCATCAGAATTGACAAATTGACTTTGGTCAACTTTTCTATTACTGCTGCCCCAGTCTCTCAGCCAACCCTGGTGTCCCAGGGACAGCCACGTTTTGCAGAACCCCTGGAGAGGGGGAGATTTTAGCAGAGTCTGGGAGCGTTCTCCTACCTGGACCTTCCTTTCCAGGGGAAATGGAACTCTGCAGAGAAGCTGCCAGCTAAGTCTGGTATGCATTCCCTGGCTGCAGGGCCCCTGGGCACAGATATTTAGAATAAATAGGTGGGAGCACAGAAAGAAAACAGAGCTATTGAGGAGAGCAGAGACTAATTACAGTCCCTAATAATAAGTGACAGGAATAGGGCCCATGGGTGGGTAGCAAGCCAGTGTGGGGTGTTGGGCCTGCCAGCACACACTGGGAGACAAGTGAATCTTGTGTGCAGGAGGTGAAGGAGCGGCTGCTGTGTCACGCTGTGGTGGGGAAAGATATAGCAAAGAAACAGATAATGCAAGTGGATGTCATCTGCAACTTCATTTGCCCTGCTCTGCAAATGTCTTCCAGAGCAATCACTTTCCATGTGGAAAAGGTAAGTCTCCAGATTGCATCCTGGCATTTAAAGGTGTAACTCTTAAATTGGCTGGAAGTAAATAGAAATAGATGCATTTCTGGGGTTGGAAAATGTGAAATGCATTGGAAGGGGAAGGAGATCTATGGCACTTGAGGTTGTTTTCCCTTGTCTCCTGTTTCTGTAGAAACCCAGTGATGTCCTGGTGCGGCAGTACAAGCCTTTGACTTTAAAAAACACCAGCTCCCTGCCATTCAGAATTGTGCTGGACTTGAAGCAGCCATTCCTGATCTGCAATGTGGACCGGCAGCCCTTCCCTGCACATTCCAAGGTGAGCCTCTGTGGGCTTGTTCAGTGGGGTCTGAGGAGGAGTGATGTGGTGGTGCACTTCTGCTGGGAGGTCCTTGAGGTGAGAAGTTTATTCTGTGGTGTCAGCAGTGGATTGGCCTGAGCTGAATCAGCAGAGCTGCTGAAGGAATCAAAATCTTACCTGAATTGGTAACATCCATGCTGGCTGTAAAACATGAGGAGAGGGGAGCAGGAAAGCAGATCGAGGCAAGCCATGCAGCAAAGGTGTCTCCTGGAAAGCGTGCCAGCTCTCCAGCAGCCACCCCCTTGTATTGCTGCTGAGCACAGGAACGGGAGCCTGCGGGAATGCTGGGCTGGACTGTGGTGCCTGCAGTCAGATCCCTGCTGTAGAGCAATGAACCAAGAACTGAGAAGCCCGTGCTGGGGTCACACTGAGCCTTTACTGTTTCCTGCTGTCAAGACCTTGGGACATCATCCACAGGTGATTAATTACTGTTCATGTCCTTGCAGCCTATAACACTGGATGCAGGGGAGGAACTTCATCTCTACATCCAGTTTAACCCAGCTTATAAGAAGAATCTGAACAGCTGGGTGGCAAAGAGGGTTCTCAGGGTGCGCTTCATGGAGCATCCTCGTAAGGAGAAGATCACTGTTCGGGGAGAAGTCTGCTTCCCGAATCTCCGTCTCCAGGCCAAGGCCGTGGACTTTGGCTGCATCATAAACGACACTGAACAAGTGCTGTACATGGAGATGACCAACTGCAGCCCACTGCCCGTGGAATACCACTGGTCATTCCTGACGGATAGCCCGGTGAACACCATAAAGTAAGAGCATCATCCCTGTGCTGCTCCGAGCATGGACCTGCTCCAGCCTGGTTTTGGAGTGGCTGTTACTGAGCTCACCACACCAGCACCCAGCCAGGGGCCGCATGGGAATGAGGAGCTGCTCTTGCAGGCACCTCTCTCTCCTACTGCAGGTCCACCATCATAGTTATGTTATTTTCCAGGTACATCCAACATAACCATCATAGTTATGTTATTTTCCAGGTTCATCCCTTCACCACCTAAATTCAAACCCCAGTCATCAAAGAAGAAGGCAGTGTTTCCACGAAGATACTCCAAGACTGTAAGTGTGGATGGGCCAACCGAAACCCCAGAAACAATGCAGGATTCTGCCCAGGAGAACTCTGACCGAGAGGATTCTGCTCAAGAGGACTCTGAGCAGGAGCCATCAGATGTATTCTGCCCAGGAAGTTTCTTATGAGGAGGATCCTGCCCGGGAAGATCCTGCCCAGGAAGATCCTGCCCAGGAGGATTCTGCTCAAGAGGACTCTGAGCAGGAGCCATCAGATGCAGAGGATTCCCTGAAAACTGAGGTGGATTTTCTTGTGCACCTACCCTTGCTTTGCCTCCTCAACTGGCCACCAAAAAGTCATACTTGTGCCAACCGAAACTGAGGTGGATTTTCACGTGCACCTACCACTTGCTTTGCCTCCTCAACTGGCCACCAAAAAGTCATACTCGTGCCAACCTCCCTTTTTGCTGCCCTTCTGTCCTGTGCCCTGAAAGTGGCAGCTGGACATGGGGAGTCTGGGGAGGTAGAAACAGGAACGTTTTGCTCACAGAAGCTCACTCAGACCCTACAGACCTATGCTGAGTTTGGGATTTTTTGGCTTATTTTCTTTACAATGTAACATGAGGTCTTTATCTGCATCATGATGAGAAGGCTTCCAGCTTCCCATGTGTGTCAATCCATGAAGAGTCCTGATCTCCACGGACCCCCTTCCCAACCCAGCCAGAGCGCTCACATCTCTGCCTTCACCCGAAAGCTGCTATTGCAGTGACAGCTGCAGAGCTGTCTTTTATAAAGCAAGAGTTTGCAAAGTCACTGTCTCTTCCTCCAAACAAGGAAAAGGCCTTTGATCTGCCAGCTTGCCTGGTGAACATTAGTACTTTGCAGTGAGAAGTGGCCCCTTGTTCTGCATCAGGGGGAACAGAGGCTGCTCAGGTGGCAATAAAAAAAAGATGTAAGGAAGCAGAAGAGTTTCTCAAAAACCCAGTACTGGCATTAAGTTTAAGGAGAAGGGTTGTACCTGCTCACACACAAATACCAGTTGTTTCTACACTGCACAGTTTTTCTGAATCACGAGAAACAAAGCCCTGTAGGTGCAATGAACAATGTGGCTGAATGTTTTCAAATAGAAGCACAAAATCATCTTCATTTCCTGGTTATCGCCATGTGTACACAAGTAAATCAGGGAAATTCAAGTGGCCATCCTGGAATCCTAGAATGGTTTGGCTGAGAAGGGACTTTCAGAGATGATGCAGTTGCAACCCTCCCTGCCTGAGTGCTGGGGGCACCCAGTTCCCTCATGCAAGTTGGATGTAGGAAGTGCAGATGGAGCCCAGGTCTCATCTGTGGGTGGGCTTGGACCCACACTTGACTGATGGCCTGGACATTTTCACACTTGATTTGTGCCCAGGTCCCTTTTCAGCTGCTCCTGGTGTGGTGAGGTGGTGGAGCCTGCAGCAGAGTGATCTTGCTCAGATCAGCCAGCTCACTGCAGCCCGTGGTGCTTGTTTTCCAGGTGCTGTCATCCACTCCTGGGGAGTCTCAGAGCCTGGTGAGGATGAGGGGATTGAGTCAATTCTCAGAGATGGAGCACCCCAACGTGGGAATGCTGGAGGTAATTAGGAATTTGTCTCATGTCCATGTTTCCAATGTGGGAAGCAGTTCTGTAGCCCCACTGCCACTGGTGGCCCTCAGCATTGCTCACAGAGGGGCCTCACATCCCTCCAAGTCCATCACAAAGCTCTGCTGAAGCTAGTGGTCACTGGAGAGGCCATGTGGGATGTTTTGTAGGGCTGCCCCAGGATGCTCCCTATGCAGCACCTGTGGAGGGCACTGCTCCCATTTACCTCATCGGGTGGTTGACAGGACATTTTTGTAGGAGCTTTGGCTTGAGAGAACAGCTTGAGAGAGCCGCATATAAGTCAGAGAGGGAGAAAGGCCTCAGAAGTCAGATGAGCCTTCCCCCTCTCCAAGGGCTCCCACCTCCATGTCTGCTGTTTTTCTGGAGGCAGTGAGAAGTGTTTCCAAAGACAACTTCTGCAGTAGAGAGAATTTTCTGCTGCCAGGAGACATTCCAGTTGACTTTAATGTAGGGTATACTCATGGAGAAGTGATTATGGGAGAAGATTTTCCCACATGGTCCCTCCACTAGTCAGTGGCATGGACACAGGATGAGATTAGGATGATTCTGGCTGTGTTTGGGGAATAGGCCCCTGCAGCTATGACTCTATTTCAAGACACAGCTGCTCTTCTGCATCCATTTCCACTCTCAACATGTCGATCTCTCCTCCCCTCCCTCCAGGTTTTTGGTGTCCTGCCACTGTGGGGTGTGCTGCAGCCAGGACAGAAAGAGCAGGTCACCTTTACCTTCTTTGGCTACGCCAACATCATCGCCCGTGCCACGGCGCTGTGCCGTGTGAAGGGAGGCCCCACCTATGAGGTGGTGCTGACCGGGCAGGCTTCATGCCCCAGCTACCAACTGGTCGTGGAGGAGATTGACTGGGGGCTGCAGGTACCACAGGCTTCTCCTGGCACAGCTCCTTGTCTTGGCATCATGGCCACCTCGATCCCAGGCTCTCTCCCTCCCTTCTCAGCTGCTTTGCTGGCTCTGGGGCTTAGAATACAACTTGTGAGAGATATGTCCAGCATCCAAGCTGGTTTAAAATGGCCATCTCCACCCCTGCTCTCCCTTCCCCCCAGCCCAGGGACATGGCACTGTCCTCCTCATGCACCTAACACTGCCTCCTGGGGAACATAAGGGTCCCAGTGAAGATGTCTGGAGGGACATGTCCCTGAGATATCCCTCCACTGATCCGCTCCTAAAGCTTGAGCTCCAAGGAGATGCTTTTATCTAATGCTCTTGTTTGATCCACAAAATAATCCAGGGAGGAAGCTGGGCTTTCAGTCACTTCAGTAGCTGAAAACAATGTCCAAGAATAATCCCCACTTCTTTTCAGTTTAAAGTCCACAGATACTTCCAGTTGCTGGCACTGCCTGTGTTGTCCTGTGTGTCTCTCTTGTCAGCTGTATGTTTCTTGCCAATATTTGCGTGCAGGTGCCTTTTCTTCTGGAATGCCTCTCAGAAATGCACTAACTTTTAGGTACAGTTAAATGGGGACAAAATTGTCAAAGCAAAAGAAAACTGTTCATTAGTAACGCTCCAGCTGAGCCAGGCGTGTGTTTCCCTGCCCACAGAGACGAGCAAACACATCCTCTAACAAAAAGTCAATCTTTCTGTCCCTTTTGTAGCCAGCTGGGACAGTCCCTGTCCCCTTTCCCCTTGGAGGGGTACTTGGGAACTTCCATTCTCTCTGACTGCCAGCTTTTCTGTCCCCTCCCCTCTCAGCCTCCTTCCTTTGGGTCAGGTCTTCAACCCCATCCCTCTGCCAGCTCACATAAGAGAAGACAAAATAACCTGAACAAAATCCAAACCACAAACAACAAAATTGTTGTAGAACCAACAACTTTCATTCTTGAACTTCATAACCTTTTGACTTCATCTCACACATACCACTGCCACCTCCTCCGTTTCTCCTGGCTGTTGGTGACCCCTCAGAGTGCAGAGGACCTGATCCCCTGGTTCATTTATTACTGGCCTTGACCACCTCTCTCTCTGTAGTTGTGTGGTTGCATTGTGGCTGTGTGCTTTCAACGCCATAAAAGAGGAAGATTGCCCAGCATCAGGCCTGTATCTGTGACTTCTCACTCCTCTGTCCTCCTCTCTCCAGATGTTCAACAAAGTCCTCAAAGCAGAGATCACCCTGCGGAACACCGGCGTTATGAAATTCACCTACGTGGTGCCAAACTCCAGCACTGGCACTGCAGCAAAGCCTCTGCCCGGGGTGCCCGTGGTCGTGCCCCGCAGAGTGAGTAGCACAAGTCATTGGCTCTGGCCCTGTGTCAGGCAGCCCAGGAGAGAATTAAAAGAAACAAGGGGGAAAAGAGAGGGGAAAAAGTGGGGGGGAAAGCCCAAACCCAGCCCTGAGGGATAGGGCTGTAAGCAATTACTGCTGGGGACAGAGAGATCAAGCAAGTACTCACCTAACAGACTCCCCCGTGGCCTTGGCTGGCAGGTGCCACTTACCAGAGACAGAAGTGCTCAGCTGTCTGGCTGTGCTGATACTGGAGTTGGGTACTGCTGGCTCTTCTGAAGATCACTTTCTTCCTTGTCCCTGCCTCCCTGCTGCCAGCACTAAGCAGTTTTTACATATTCCTTGCTTGGGCTTGAAGCTCCTTTACCAGAAATTGCACAGCCTCTGTGCTGGTCCCTCCCTCCTCCAGCTTTGCTTCTCTGCAGGAGCTTTGTGGGGCAGTGAGGGGAGCAGAGAGGAGCAGGGCTGAAAGAGCATGGAGAAGAGGCTGCAGCATCCCCCCATCCTAGCTTCTCAGTCCTGCCTGGATGTCCTGGAGCTTCAGCAGTATTCCTGCCTTTGGCCCCCTTTGGAATGGGAAGGGGTGCTGCGGTGCCAGATTTCTTCAGCCCGACTGGCTCCTGACACCCCCAGATAGCTGTGGAATCCGGGGTGTGGCTGTAGGGCACAGCTGCCCTAGGCACGGGTGGACTGCGTCCAGGGCAGGGATAAGGAACAGGGAGAGGTCTTCTGTATGTTTTCTAAAGGTGTTTATTCCCCAGAGGGTCAGGGACAGAAAGACACTCAACAAAGGCATACATCAACTTATACATGGTGCAGGTCCCAGGGGAGGATACACTCTTTAGCCAACTGGGAGAAATTGGGGGTGGGACACAAGTGGGAAATACAATGTCTAAACCAATAGGGGATTACAGAGGAGGAGAATAACTGAAACAAACCAATGGGGCCTCGAAGGATACAAAATTCAGAGGGAAGTTTCTAGAGAAAGGAACAGGCATGGGAAGGGATTGACATTCAGTGGGAGGAGGAACAGGGAACAAAAGGGCAGGTCTTTGGGGAGATGGACAACTAGGGCAAAACCAACAACACAGGGGGAAAGAAACAGCCCACTGGTAATAAAATATGCCATAAGAATACAAAATGGGTGGGGGTGGGGTTTATAAAACTGACTACTAGGACCCAATTACAATCCAAAACACACACGGCAACCAAGGGGAAGCCAAATGGCTTTCTCATTATTTCCCGTATGTCCTGTGCAAGGGTGACGACAAAAAGGCCATCTTTCTTTTCCCTTTGTACCTGGCTGGGACAGTCCCTGTCCTCTTTCCCCTTGGAGGGGTACTCAGGAGCTTCCATTCTCTCTGACTGCCAGCTTTTCTGTCCCCTCCCCTCTCATCCTCCTTCCTTTGGGTCAGGTCTTCAACCCCATTGCTCTCCCAGCTCACAGCAGCACCAACAAACCAACCTGAACAAAATCCAAACCACAAACAACAACATTGTTGTAGAACCAACAACTTTCATTCTTTGACTTCATAACCTTTTGACTTCATCTCACACATACCACTGCCACCTCCTCTGTTTCTCCTGGCTGTTGGTGATCCCTCAGAGTGCAGCGGACCTGATCCCCTGGTTCATTTATTACTGGCCTTGACCACCTCTCTCTCTGTAGTTGTGTGGTTGCATTGTGGCTGTGTGCTTTCAACGCCATAAAAGAGGAAGATTGCCCAGCATCAGGCCTGTATCTTCTG
Organism: Onychostruthus taczanowskii; assembly: GCF_017590055.1. NCBI lineage: Eukaryota > Metazoa > Chordata > Aves > Passeriformes > Passeridae > Onychostruthus > Onychostruthus taczanowskii. The sequence continues at coordinate 22,848 of NW_024501404.1, forward strand.
TGACTTCTCACTCCTCTGTCCTCCTCTCTCCAGATGTTCAACAAAGTCCTCAAAGCAGAGATCACCCTGCGGAACACCGGCGTTATGAAATTCACCTACGTGGTGCCAAACTCCAGCACTGGCACTGCAGCAAAGCCTCTGCCCGGGGTGCCCGTGGTCGTGCCCCGCAGAGTGAGTAGCACAAGTCATTGGCTCTGGCCCTGTGTCAGGCAGCCCAGGAGAGAATTAAAAGAAACAAGGGGGAAAAGAGAGGGGAAAAAGTGGGGGGGAAAGCCCAAACCCAGCCCTGAGGGATAGGGCTGTAAGCAATTACTGCTGGGGACAGAGAGATCAAGCAAGTACTCACCTAACAGACTCCCCCGTGGCCTTGGCTGGCAGGTGCCACTTACCAGAGACAGAAGTGCTCAGCTGTCTGGCTGTGCTGATACTGGAGTTGGGTACTGCTGGCTCTTCTGAAGATCACTTTCTTCCTTGTCCCTGCCTCCCTGCTGCCAGCACTAAGCAGTTTTTACATATTCCTTGCTTGGGCTTGAAGCTCCTTTACCAGAAATTGCACAGCCTCTGTGCTGGTCCCTCCCTCCTCCAGCTTTGCTTCTCTGCAGGAGCTTTGTGGGGCAGTGAGGGGAGCAGAGAGGAGCAGGGCTGAAAGAGCATGGAGAAGAGGCTGCAGCATCCCCCCATCCTAGCTTCTCAGTCCTGCCTGGATGTCCTGGAGCTTCAGCAGTATTCCTGCCTTTGGCCCCCTTTGGAATGGGAAGGGGTGCTGCGGTGCCAGATTTCTTCAGCCCGACTGGCTCCTGACACCCCCAGATAGCTGTGGAATCCGGGGTGTGGCTGTAGGGCACAGCTGCCCTAGGCACGGGTGGACTGCGTCCAGGGCAGGGATAAGGAACAGGGAGAGGTCTTCTGTATGTTTTCTAAAGGTGTTTATTCCCCAGAGGGTCAGGGACAGAAAGACACTCAACAAAGGCATACATCAACTTATACATGGTGCAGGTCCCAGGGGAGGATACACTCTTTAGCCAACTGGGAGAAATTGGGGGTGGGACACAAGTGGGAAATACAATGTCTAAACCAATAGGGGATTACAGAGGAGGAGAATAACTGAAACAAACCAATGGGGCCTCGAAGGATACAAAATTCAGAGGGAAGTTTCTAGAGAAAGGAACAGGCATGGGAAGGGATTGACATTCAGTGGGAGGAGGAACAGGGAACAAAAGGGCAGGCCTTTGGGGAGATGGACAACTAGGGCAAAACCAACAACACAGGGGGAAAGAAACAGCCCACTGGTAATAAAATATGCCATAAGAATACAAAATGGGTGGGGGTGGGGTTTATAAAACTGACTACTAGGACCCAATTACAATCCAAAACACACACGGCAACCAAGGGGAAGCCAAATGGCTTTCTCATTATTTCCCGTATGTCCTGTGCAAGGGTGACGCGCTGCTGGCCTCCTCCTGCGGTGGACTGCGTCCAGGGCAGGGATAAGGAACAGGGAGAGGTCTTCTGTATGTTTTCTAAAGGTGTTTATTCCCCAGAGGGTCAGGGACAGAAAGACACTCAACAAAGGCATACATCAACTTATACATGGTGCAGGTCCCAGGGGAGGATACACTCTTTAGCCAACTGGGAGAAATTGGGGGTGGGACACAAGTGGCAAATACAATGTCTAAACCAATAGGGGATTACAGAGGAGGAGAATATCTGAAACAAACCAATGGGGCCTCGAAGGATACAAAATTCATAGGGAAGTTTGTAGAGAAAGGGACAGGCATGGGAGGAGGCGGAACAGGGAACAAAAGGGCAGGTCTTTGGGGAGATGGACAACTAGGGCAAAACCAACAACACAGGGGGAAAGAAACAGCCCACTGGTAATAAAATATGCCATAAGAATACAAAATGGGTGGGGGTGGGGTTTATAAAACTGACTACTAGGACCCAATTACAATCCAAAACACACACGGCAACCAAGGGGAAGCCAAATGGCTTTCTCATTATTTCCCGTATGTCCTGTGCAAGGGTGACGCGCTGCTGGCCTCCTCCTGCGAGCCTCTGCAGACACAGCTCTGCGTGGCCCTGCACTCAGCTGCTGGAGCAGCATCCTGGCGCTGGCAGCTTGGCCAGGCTGCCTTTGGCAGTGTTGTGTGCTGGAGTAACTCAGGAGACCCAGGGGCAGGGGTTGTCCTGCTCAGCTGTTTCTCCCTGCACTGGGAACAGGAATGGGGAGCCGAGGGCCCAGCCTGGTGTGCAGGGGGGAGCCAAGGAAAGCTGCAGCTGTGTCTGTCACCCAGAGCTGTGTTTCCCTTCAGCCCCGCTGCTGTGAGCCCAGCCTGGTGCTTGGACAGCATTTCTGAAAGCCCAAAGAGGAGGATGGCCCTTCCTGCTATCACTCTCATCCCCAGATCTCATCAAAGTCTCTGCTCCTGCATTTCCAGAGATGTATGTGTGCAAGAAACCATGAGTCAGGATGGTGTAACTGCAGAGGCAGAGTGTGTTTTTGCTGGGATCATTAATAAGGGGTCAGGCCCTTGGACATGAGCCTGGAATTGCTGATGTGCTGTGACAGGGGCTACTGGCCCTCCTGAGAGTGCAGGCACTCCTTTTGCACAGAGCCTGGCAAAAGAGCTTTTATTTTTTGGGCATGAGCCTTGCTGGCAGAGGGCACATGCCACGAGCAGCAGAGCTGTGCTCACGTCAGCTGTGCTGGGGCTGCAGCCTTGCGAGAGCTCAGGAGGACACGCTGCACCCCAGGGTTGGAGGTGCAAGCTTTTGGGCACAAGGAAGGTAGAAAGTGATGTGGTCTGATGTTTTCTTCTAGATGAGAACCTGTCTTCTCAGTCTGTCCCCTGAGCCATCCCACATCAAACCTTTGATGCATTCCCTCCCTCCTCTCCTGTCCCTGCAGGGTTCCATTGCACCTCGCAAGAAGCGAGTGCTGAAAGTCTATTATCAGCCAGAAGAGCCAGGAGTGTTCCGCAGGACTTTCCAGATCCAAGTGGCTCATCTGGAACCGGCAGAAATCATCCTGAAAGGAGAGACGATCTTCCCTGGAGTTACCAAGTGCCTACCCAGGATGTGGACAAGTGAGCACTGTCTGCCATCTCCCAGGAAGATGCTCTGTTTTTTTTCCCCTACCATCGCACTTTGGGCAGCTCACGCCCATCTCCACAAGTCTGGAAGTTGCAGGGTGCCAGACCAACACTTTGGCCTCTCTGGTTTCTTCCTGAGTTTTGAGCAGTTGAGTCCATTTAGGCTTTTTCCAGGATCCTTTTCCTGGGATCTTGGAAAGGCCTGGAAAGATGATGGGTAGGCAGAAAAGCTTGGGAAAGCTGTAAGAGAGGCTGGCAGGGCTTTTGGCAGGGTTGGATGTGCATGACATTGCAGGGGATGAGATGATGCCCTGTGAGGAGGAAGCTAAGTGAGAATGAACGTGAGGAGTCAGAGAGGAGCAGCAGCATCCATTGTTTCTGGGAGAGGCCAGTGTTGGGGAAGTGGGACTTCTCAGCTTAAATGGGATTGACAATGTGCCTCGCCTTCTATTCATGGATAATTTTTTTTCCTTCAGTAGAGGAAGAGATACTGCAAGAGGAAGAAAAGGAAAGTGATGAATCATCTGTTGCCATCTGCCGTCATGGAGTCACTGATGGGAGTCACTGATTGTCATAGCTGAACAACAGGCTAGTGTCCAACATCTCCCCAGGGCCTCTTCAGCTGAGGGGCTCCCCCAGCAGCATCCTGGGTCTGGTGGAAGAGGTGGGAGGGTTATTCCCACTTGGGAAATTGGAGGAGTAGCAGCTTTGCTCCCTCCCAAAGTTGCCTTTGCTTGTGGCCAGCCCATCCTCCATACTTTGAGCTCTCAGATAGATACTGCCATAATCAGATTTCTGGGCCACTTGCTGAATTTGGAGAGCTTGTGGTGTGTTCTCTTTTGTGTCTGATATTTGTATTCAAGTGTTTATACCTATAAAGTGAGCAGAATATTCAGAGTCAGTGAAGGGCCAAGCACCAGCAAACTCTTCTTCATTAGCTGTGTAAATGGCAAGAAGGGCAACTGAACTGGAGAACTTGGTGGCCTCCAAATGGCCTTATTCATGGTAGCCCTCATTTACTTTTTTATTCATGTATGATTCCACAAAGCATTTCTCTCCTGTTCTGGAATACAGAGGTTAAGCGGAAAAAAATACTGTTTAAAGAAAAAAAACCTGTTTCTATAGTTGTATGATGGGAATGATCTGGCTTCTTCTCCAGTGATACTGCCAACCTTGAGATTTCAGCTGAGGATAAAGAAACTGAATCATCCAAATATTCTTTAGAAGACAAACCTTGAGAAGTTCAAGGGAAATTGGGAAGCTCTTTGAAGAACCTACTGAGCCATAAGAACCTCGAGGATTGGCATTGGTACACCTTGTTTACTAATAAAGCAGGGAAAATTATGTCTTATGGGAAGAAATCTGTGAATGCTGAACTCTGCCCAGGCCTGGTGCAAATTTCCTGAGATTCTGCGCAGCTTTCCTCTTCTCCCAGATGAAGCTTTTCAGGACAGAGAACTGGATTCCTTCCACCTTTGTGAAGCACCTGGAGCTTTTATAGCCAGCCTTAACTTCTACTTGAAGTCCCACCATGTCCCTTGCCACTGGAATTGGGTAGCTAATACTCTAAACCATATCATGAAGCCAGTGACACCTTTATGATGACCATGGATGACAGTCTGGGACTTTGGCCCAGATAACACTGGGGATTATAGTGGCAGACTCAGAGAGAACACTCTTGGTCAGGTGTGAGATGTATGACACTGATTATGTGCATCATTATGACTAAACTTATTGCTAATACAGTATCTCAATATTGTCAGTGCAGTATAAATTATAAGCAGGTCTAAAGAGCTATAATATGAGCAGCTTTGGCTAGAAACCTGCAGGTTTACAGTCTTTGGAATTGCAGAACTCACAGGGACAAAGCAAGAAAGCACCTATGGAGCTACTTCAGGATTTTATCTCCAGACGTGACTGGATCTTAGCTGATCTGCAGTCAGAGGCACCAGGAAGCTGCTGGGACATGCAAGGAGCTCAAGTGACACAGGGGAGGGTGGCACGAGCCTTTCAGCACTTGCTCCTTGCCAGGTGCAAGGGAACCCTGCAAGGCTTGGCTCGATGCTCTTCCTCTACCTTCTGCACACTTTCCCATCAATAAGGGGATTTCATACTCCAGAAGAGCAACCTCTGTGAGGTGCACTCCTAAAGGCAAAGGGAGTATTCTACAGTGAAAATCACTGCTCTAACTTGTGCCACTTTGCTTCAGAGTTCAACAAGAGGATTATCCCCACCAGCACCCATTTTTGCAGCTCTCTTGACTCTCAACTAACTGCACACGTGCCAGCTGTGCCACGGAATGGGGATTTCTAGCTGTGATCACATACTTGCCAGATTGTGCTGTCATGGTAATTGATTTTGAGAGGAAGAGCAGATTTGTCTTTACAAAGAAGTGCCACGCTGCTGTCCGAGTCTCTGCTCCCCCGGGCAGGGGAGGAGGTCGCACCGGCTGAGCTGAAGGCACCGCAGCCGACAGCCGAGGGGGGGGCACTTCCCAGATGGGCCGGGGGCGTCCCGGGAGCGCCTCAGCAAGGGGCAGCAGTGGGCAGCAGGCAGGCAAAGTGGAAGAAAGAAAGGAGGGACCCTCCTCGGGGGTAAAATCCAGAGCCGTTTATTAACTCCAGGGCAACCAGCCGAGCAGGGACAACGAGACAGGAATACAGGAGCTTATAAAGGGGGCGGAAACACAACACATTAACCAATGAGGGAGAACTGGGGAGAGAACAAACTCGTGAGAAACATGCCGGCTAGCCAATAGGGAATGTGACAGGGAGGGACCCTTGTTCCCGATCCAATCACCCACCGAAGAGGGGAGAACTTTCTGGAATGTGGGAAGGAGACAGTGGGTGATGGACAGGAACTTGGGGAGGGATTGACAGCAGGTAACCAGGGAAACAGGGGGGGAGCCAACAAATTGACACTCTCAGAGAGAGAGGTTCCAGGGGAGGGGGAAGGGGGATCCCAGAACCGAACCATTATAACTTTAGGGGGAAACAGAACAAACCAAATGAACCCTGCACCACAACAAAGAAGCTGTGGCTCTGCTGGTAGATAAAACTAGCACTGGGAGATAAAAGAAACAATGGGAAGGTTTCCATTGACTGATGAATGGAAAAGGTATTTGCTTTTACAAATAAACTACTTAATTTTCCTAACAACTTCTTGACTCCAATTTATACGGCTCCACCTTGTGTTCAGGTTACAGTGTACTTGGCACGGAGCACTCAGCCGCTGAATGCTCAGAGGCTCTTCCTGTGTGCTGTCGGTCTCCCCATTGTTCAGAGGCTCTTCCTGTGTGCTGTCGGTCTCTTACGATCCCCATTGTTCAGAGGCTCTTCCTGTGTGCTGTCGGTCTCTTACGATCCCCAGGGCCTTGTTCTGTGGGCTCTGAACCCCTCTCCCTTGCTCTGTGTTTGGTGGGTTGTCCTCGTGAATCCTCACCTCCACTCTTCTGTCCTGGAGAAGACTCCTGCCAGCAGCTGAGTGAGATTTGATAACAAGACAGTGAGGGACAAACTTCAGTCCCGTTGCCTGTATCCTAAGTTTTCCATAGCCTATGGAATTGCCTCGTGAGAAATGTTAAATTAACCAAAATTCATTGGACATACTGACCTGCCCTCTTCCCTCCACAAGCCCAAGCAAAACAAAACAAGATTGTGAAAGCACCTGAAACCTTCTGTATTTTTATTGTGCATTCTGTAAGTGCTCAAAGATACCAGACAAGACTGTATGGATCATGTTCTCCACGTATGGCACATGTAAGAGGCAGATCTCCAAAAGTTTTAATAGGTTAACTCAGACACAAATTCCATCAAATAGTATTATCTCATTATAGACAAAGCAAAGCACAGAAACACGCAGAACAAAGGCACTGAAACTGAGAAGGACCTGAAACAGACCTTTTGAAAGTCTGTTTCACAAAAAATATTGTGTGCTTCTCGCAGCTCTTCAAAGAGATTAAAAATTGTATTAATCTAGTTAGGGATTGTCAACTTAAAGTTCCCAATTCCAAAGAAATTCAAGTGTAGGTCTCAAACAGTAAGTACAAAGGAAATAAACCAAGCTCCTTTTTCCTCTTTCAGAATAAATTAATGGCCAGACCAAGCTGTCACAGATTACTCTTCTTTCTTTCATTTACAGATGCATACAAATTAGTGAAGTAATTCTCAGAGGATGAAATTAAGTTGTCAATATCATAATCCACTTCAAAGGTAGGTCTTTCTCCAGAAATTATAAGAGCAAGAAATACAGCAAAGTGGGCAGTCAGGCCCCATATCTTGAATGACTTTCTGTGTTCCTGGTCATCATATATAAAGCAGTGTATGCGAGTTGAGTAACCTGAGGAGGTTTTATAAGTGAAGGTCTTGTAATTTAAAGGCTTGACAAAGTATTCCAAAGGCACAACAAAAACCTCACTCACTTCATCTGGATTAGGAGTGGCCTGGAATGTATCCTCTATAAACCCTACAACTGGTGTCACCAAGTTATTCATCTAAAAAGAGAGAAAAACAAAAAACCAAAACAATAAATAAGTAAATTGTAAAAAATCAACTAAACTCTCAAACACTTACATCTGTACCAAGTAAAGATGTTCGTTACTTAAAAAACCATTTCATTGTTACAAAATGAGTACAAGAAGCCTATGAACTATTTTTAACTGCAATGCAGTTTAGTCTTCTAATGGCAAGCTATTTGAGAATTTGAAATCATATTTTTGTATTTGTCAAAAATGACTTTACAAATACTCTGTTCATCCTGTATACTCAGAGCAGTTTAAAAGGCTTGCCAGTTTGCTACAGAAGTCAAAAAGCAGCATACTTTCTCATGGGTCTTCCTTATTTATGTTTTTTAATTCTGATTTTATTCCAGATTTTCCCTATCTTCATCATATTTCTGTATTGTTTTCCCGAGATACAGGAATTTTTCAGAATATGGAATTATTTTTCTATAGGTACAGAAATGTTATTGCAATGTACTTAGCCATAAAATGTAGCACTTTTTCAAACACATTATTTATGGACATTTTAATTCTAACTTTAATCCCTTCTTCCATGGGAAGGCAAAATCACTGAAATCATAGTTTGCATCAAGAGAACACCAAAATTCTTTAGGATACATTGCTAGTTCTATTTATTCACACCAACAAAGACCACTGTCCTGTAGAAAGGAGGAAAACAGTGTTTGTGGTATTTGATTCAAGTCTGGACAGACTCCGTCCAAGTCAGAAGCACCTGGAATGTACATACTGAGGAGCCAGAGTATCATCTGACATGCACAATATGCATGGTCCAAAACCCACACCATCTCTCCTACTGACTGAAGTAATTGGCTGGAAAAGAGGGAAAATATGATCCTTTTTACACACTGCCTCTGAACGATGTGGTTTTAAGGTTATCTGTAGAGAAATTATAATTTAAGTCGTTAAATACAGCTGTTTTCAATACAATTTCAAAAGTAGGTCTTTCCTTTTTTAATGGGGAGAGGATATTGCTGACAGATAAAAGAACAGGAAGCATAGTAATAGAGTTTTACCTGGTGAACAAAAATAGGCTTCAGAAACAGGTATTCCTCTGTTCTGTGGGAAAACTGATTCTATGTAATACTGAACACTGCTGTTGGAATTGAGAACCTGTTGATTTACAAATGGTGACCTACACTCCACAGATACCTCTGGGAGTGTGACAGAGGGATGGAAAACAAGAGTAAAAGAAAACAAAATGCTGGAGAAAGAGTTCTGGCAGCCTTGGGTTGTTGCCTTTTATGTATTAAAAGGAGAAAAGAGTAATATTAACTGCAGATTGAAAAACTTCATTTAATAAAGCCGCGCTGCATGGTCAGTTTCCTTATTTAAGTAAGCAATCATTGCCCACTGTGGAAACGATAATTTCCTGTCACGGGTTTCCGGGATCCCG
>NW_024501405.1:0-803 GCF_017590055.1 Onychostruthus taczanowskii
CCCAAAATCCCACCCTGTCCTTGAGTATTTTCCAAATTAAGTTAATTAACAGGATTTTTCCATATTGGCTGTGCCCAATGACTCAGTTGTTTTCCAGGTATTTTTCAATACCTCCAGGAATAATCTCCATCATTTCACCAGGCACTGAAGTGAGACTGGGCTCATTAAACCAGGGAACCAAATTCCTAAATTTTGCCCTCATTTTAAGTCAGGCTTGAGAAAGGCTGAGAATGGAGCAGCTCAGGAGCTTTCCAAAATCATCTTCAAGTCTGGAAACAGCTCTGAGAAAATTCCAGTTCTACAGAAACAAATCCTGCTTCTCTTCCTACGCTAGAAAAGCATTTCCTTTCCAAAATGTTGCAGCTTTTTTGTTAAATTCCTGCTCTCCAACACTATAAAATATAATAAAATGAGGAAAACCTCTTGGAAAATGAGCCAATTTGTCCTCCACTGAGTTCTCAGGGATTTTTGGAGTAATTTTCTTTGTGGCTACTTTTGCTGTTTCAGGTGTCCAGATAAAGATATTAATGTGATTATTAAAATATTAATGTGTGTGATAGAACCATGAAAGCTCCCTGATCATGACAATAAGCCAGCCTTAAATTAATCCTTCACTTCAATTCTATCCAGGAAAAATGGGGTTTTTTCAAGGAATGAGAAGTCCATGACAAAATGTGACAGGGCCTCCCCACCCTGTGAGGAAAGGATTTCTCCCTAAAATCTCATTTAGGGTCGGTTTAAAACCCTTCCCCTTGTCCTGTCACTCTCTGTCCCTATAAAAATCCCTCTTAATCATTTTTTTT
>NW_024501406.1:0-803 GCF_017590055.1 Onychostruthus taczanowskii
GGAGGGAAATATGAAGAAAACATGAGGGGAAAAATGACGGAAAAAGTGAGGGGAAAAATTTGGGAAATTTGAGGGGGAAAGGGTGGGAAATTTGAGGACAAAAAAAGGCTGAAACCTGAGGGGAAAAGGCTCCCAGTTGACTCCCAGTGCTCCCAGTTTGTTCCCAGTTGGCTCCCAGTGCTCCCAGTTGGCTCCCAATGTTCCCAGTTGACTTCCAGTTGCCTCATAGTGCTCCCAGTTGGCTCCCAGTTGGCTCCCAGTGTTCCCAGTTCACTCCCAGTGCTCCCAGTTGCTTCCCAGTTGGTTCCCAGTGCTCCCAGTCCTCCCAGTTTGTTCCCAGTTGGCTCCCAGTTGGCTCCCAGTTGGCTCCCACTGCTCCCAGTTGGCTCCCAGTGCTCCCAGTTGACTCCCAGTGTTCCCAGTTGGCTCCCAGTTGGCTCCCAGTGCTCCCAGTGCTCCCAGTTCACTCCCAGTGCTCCCAGCTGGTTCCCAGTGCTCCCAGTCCAGCTCTGGGCCGCCCCCAGTGCCACCAATGACCTCACCCCTCTCCCCAGCCAATCAGACAATGTGAAGGGGGCGGAGCCAGATGCGCTCTGAGCTCTGATTGGTCTTTATTGCAAAGGGAGGGGTCAGCGGTCACTCCGTGGTCTCAGTGGTCACTCGGGGTCACTCTGTGGTCTCAGTGGTCACTCGGAGTCACAGGAGGGGTCAGCGGTCACTCCGTGGTCTCAGTGGCCACTCGGGGTCACAGGAGGGGTCGGTGGTCACTTGGGGCCGCAGGAGGGGTCAGTGGTCACTCGGGG
>NW_024501407.1:0-803 GCF_017590055.1 Onychostruthus taczanowskii
AACACTCAGCAGAGCACTCAAACTGGAAAATCATGACAACCATATCAATTTCCCTCCCAGAGGTTAGAAAGCAAACCCTGTATTTCCCAAGACATGACTGACTTACATGCAAGGGGGGACCTTGTTCGCTTGTGATTTTTCTAGGTCAAATGACAAAAATAATGAGTCTTAAAGGAAAGTGAGCTGGTTCTTGCTGAACCCAAGCAAGAAGGCTCACACTCAGAAGAGCTAGTGGTTCCCAGTCCTGGGAGGCTCCACCTTTTCTAATGCCACTAGAGAACAGACCAAAACCAAAACAAGGGAAAAAAGGAAGAGGATAGATGACTAAAGTTTAAAAGTCAAACCCCAAACGACTTCATCATGCAGAAGGTGTAGCTCAGAACACATTTTTTTATCTTCACAAGTGAGGAGCCCAAATGAGTATGCAGTGATTGGTGTAATTAGAAATTATGCTGAAAAGAGTCAAGACACAAAGTTGGATTATACCTTCCCCAGTGATTCTCCTGGTTGGAATTTTTGGTCATGATGAAATGAAAGGTAGGTATGAGAAATACTGATAGAGATAATTTCATGTCTGAATAGTCTTCAGAAGTTGAGATTAGTAGCTGAGTTGAATCTTTGCTGGAGCTACAGCTTCCCACCTACCGTAGTGTAGGGGACCTAGAAAAACTAAAGTCGTTTTGGAAACCCTGAACCCTTTTTTATTCCTAATACAAACTTTCACCACTACTAACAATCACAAGAAATTCCTTTTCTCTTCCTTCCATCCACATTTTTAAAATGAGAAAGTAATTCTAGTTTCC
>NW_024501408.1:0-803 GCF_017590055.1 Onychostruthus taczanowskii
CGCCGCTTCGCCGACGCCTCCGGCGGCGTCTGGTCCGTCTTCCACGCCGGCGTCATCGGCCGCGGGCCGAAACCGGCGGCGGGCCCGGGGCGGCGGAGCGCCGAGGAGCTGAGCCGCAACACGCAGACCTTCCTGAGCCTGGTGCTGCGCTGCTGCCGCGGCTCGTCCGGCCCGGCCGTGGGCGCCGAGGCCGCCAAGGCGGTGGCGGCGGCGCTGGTGGAAGCCGTGTGCCCCGAGGCCGCCGGCGCCGAGCTGGCGTGGCCTCCCGAGGAGCTCGCCAAAGCCACGGTGGAGCGCGACCTGCGCATCCTGCGGCGCTTCCGCCGGCACCCGCTGCTCTTCCCGCTCCTGCGCCTGGTCGCCGGCGGCCGCCCCGCTCTGTGCTACTGCTCCGTGCTGCTCCGGGGGCTGCTGGCCGGCCTGGTGGCCCACTGGGACGCGTGCCGCGCCGGCAGCACGCTGGCCTCGCCGTGGCACCTGCGGGCGTCGTGCGCGCTGGTGGCGCTGCTGGCCGAGGGCTCGCTGCTGCCGCCGGTGCTGGGCAACATGCACGAGCTGTTCCCCGAGCTGGCTCCCTTCGAGGTTCACCTGCTGCTGCTCAGCGTCTGGGGGTACCTGAGGGAGAACAGCCCCCTGCCCCAAAAGTTCACCTTCCAGCCGGAGCTGGGCGCCTTCCGCCGCGATTTCGGCAGGGACGGGGAGGTGGGGAAGCACCTGGCCGTGCTGCACGCCGTGCTGCACAGGAATATTCACCGCCTGGGGCTGCTGGCCGCCAGGTTTTATCCCTGAGGGGGGGTCCCGAG
>NW_024501409.1:0-803 GCF_017590055.1 Onychostruthus taczanowskii
CCCCATAGATCATCCTGCCCCATAGATTTATCATGTAGATTTATCCCTGCCCCATAGATCCACCCCATAGCAATCCACAGCCCCATAACTGGACCCCAGCCCCACATTTCAGGGTCCTGCCCCACATTTTGGGTCCCTGCCCCACATTTTGGGTCCCTGCCCCACATTTTGGGACCCCAGCCCCACATTTTGGGTTCCTGCCCCACATTTTGGGAACCCTGCCCCACATTTAAGTACCCCAGCCCCACATTTTGGGACCCCAGCCCCACATTTTGGGGTCCTGCCCCACATTTTGGGGTCCTGCCCCACATTTTGGGTCCCTGCCCCACATTTTGTACCCCAGCCCCACATTTTGGGGTCCCAGCCCCACATTTTGGGGTCCCTGCCCCACATTTTGGGACCCCAGCCCCACATTTTGGGTCCCTGCCCCACATTTTGGGAACCCTGCCCCACATTTAAGTACCCCAGCCCCACATTTTGGGACCCCAGCCCCACATTTTGGGGTCCTGCCCCACATTTTGGGGTCCTGCCCCACATTTTGGGTCCCTGCCCCACATTTTGTACCCCAGCCCCACATTTTGGGGTCCCAGCCCCACATTTTGGGGTCCCTGCCCCACATTTTGGGACCCCAGCCCCACATTTTGGGGTCCTGCCCCACATTTTGGGACCCCAGCCCCACATTTTGGGGTCCCAGCCCCACATTTTGGGGTCCCTGCCCCACATTTTGGGGTCCTGCCCCACATTTTGGGGTCTAACCCAAAGTAGCCCAAAAAAAACCCCAAAATAGCCCCAAAAAAACCCCA
>NW_024501410.1:0-802 GCF_017590055.1 Onychostruthus taczanowskii
CGCCCCCCAAATCCCCTCCCCCACCCCAAAATCTCCCCCTCGCCCCAATTTTGGGGTCAAATTCCCCGAATTTGGGGTCTGGCCACGCCCCCTTTCCTAACTCTTGGGCAGCCCCGCCCATTTTTCCCTGCCCCACCCCCCAAATCTCCCAAATTCCCCAAAAATTCCCCAAAATCCCCCAAATTTCGCTGTTTTGTTCTCATCTTTATTTACAACCGGGGAGGGGAGACCCCAAAAATCCCAAAATCCTCCCCAAATCCCTCCCCGAAATCGATGGGGGGGGGGGAACCCCAAAAATTTTGGGGGCGCCCCAAAATGAGCCTGAAAGGACCCAAAAAAGCCAAAATCGGCTCCAAAACGCCTCAAAAAAGCCTCAAAATTCCAAAAAATCCAAAAAGCTTTTGGGGGACGCCCCAAAATCAACTCCAAAGTGCCAAAAAATCGCTAAAATTTGGGGGGGACCCCCTAAAATCGGCCCCGAAAGGGCCCCAAAACCCCAAAAATCGGCCCAAAAATGCCTTAAAAACCCCAAATTTTTGGGTGGGGCACCCCAAAAACCCCCAAATTTTTTGGGGGGGCGCCCCAAAATCGGCACAAAACCCCCTAAATTTTTGGGGTCCCCCCCCCCAAATGACCCCCAAAGTGCCTTAAAAAAACCGAAAAATTCGGGGAGAAGCAAAAAAAACCCCAAATTTTTGGGGGATTTGCCCTAAAATGAGCCCGAAATGACCCAAAACCCCCCAAATTTTTGGGCGGGGTGCCCAAAAAACCCCAAAATTTTTGGGGGGGCGCCCCAAAATCG
>NW_024501411.1:0-802 GCF_017590055.1 Onychostruthus taczanowskii
GGGAAAATCCCCAGGTTTGGGAAAAAATCCTCATTTTTGGGGAAAAATCCTCATTTCTGGGGGGAAAGCCCCCATTTTTGGGGAAAAAAATCCTCATTTTTTGGGGAAAATCCCCATTTTTCTAGGGGAAAATTCTGATTTTTTTGGGAAAAATTTTCATTTTTGGGGATAAATCCTTGGTTTTGGGGGCAAAAAGTTTCCATTTTTGGGGTGAAAATCCCCATTTTTGGGGTAAAAATCCCCAATTTGGGGTAAAAACCACCATTTTTAGGGGAAGAAACCCCATTTTTAGGGGAAAAATCCCCATTTTTGGGGTTAAAAAACCCCATTTTTAGGGGAAAAATCCCCATTTTTGGGGGTAAAAACCCCATTTTTGGGGTAAAAATCCCCATTTTGGGGTAAAAAACCCCATTTTTAGGGGAAAAATCCCCATTTTTGGGGTAAAAATCCCCATTTTTGGGGTTAAAAAAACCCATTTTTAGGGGAAAAATCCCCATTTTTGGGGGTAAAAATCCCCATTTTTGGGGTTAAAAACCCCATTTTTTGGGGGGAAAGATGTCCATTTTTGGGGTAAAAATCCCCATTTTTGGGGTAAAATCTCAGTTTTTTTCATTTTGCTGCCCATTTTTGAGGTAAAAATCCCCATTTTTGGGGTAAAAATCCCCATTTTTGGGGTAAAAATCTCCATTTTTTGGGTTTGCTGCCCATTTTTGAGGTAAAAATCCCCATTTTTGGGGTAAAAATCTCCATTTTTTGGGTAAAAATCTCCATTTTCTGGGGTAAAAATCCCCATTTTTGGGGT
>NW_024501412.1:0-802 GCF_017590055.1 Onychostruthus taczanowskii
GGTTTGGGGGGGGATTTGGGGATTTTGAGGGGATTGAGGGGGATTTGAGGGAAATTTGGGGGGGATTTTGGGGGATTTCAGGGTTTTGGGTTCAGGATGGTTTTTGGGGTGAATTTTGGGGTTTTTGGGGTCACTCACGGCTCAGGGCCACCCCCCGGGGCCGCGGCACCGTCACCTCGGGGGTCCCGGCCAGCGCCAGCGGCAGCAGCAGCAGCAGGGCAGGGGGCAGCATGGCTGGCCTGGGGAAACTGAGGCACGGCCCCAAACCCGCCTCAAACTCCCTGAAATTCACCAAAATCCACCCCAAAATCCCTCAAATTCCCTCAAATCCACCTCAAACTCCCTGAAATCCACCTCAAATTCCCTCAAATTCACCCCAAATCCACCCAAATCCACCTCAAACTCCCTGAAATCCACCCCAAATCCACCTCAAATTCCCTGAAATCCACCAAAATCCCCCAAATTCCCTCAAATTCACCCCAAATCCACCCAAATCCACCTCAAATTCCCTGAAATCCACCAAAATCCCCCAAATCCACCCCAAATTCCCTCAAATTCACCCTAAATCCACCAAAATCCACCTCAAATTCCCTCAAATTCACCCCAAATCCACCTCAAACTCCCTGAAATCCACCAAAATCCCCCCAAACCCACCTCAAATTCCCTCAAACCCACACAAATCCACGCCAAAATCCCTTCAATCCTCCCGAATTTGCCCCAAAATCCTCCCAAATTCCCTACAGACCCCCCCAAAATCCCCATTAAACCCCCAAACCCCCCCCAAACCCCTCAAATCCCGCCA
>NW_024501413.1:0-802 GCF_017590055.1 Onychostruthus taczanowskii
TTGACAAGTGACTAAGCACCCACTTAATCAAACAGAATAATTTTCACTGATGTATCTTCTGAGATTTCTGAATTTCTCCACTCCATTTTTTATTTCACCAAAAATTTAATTCTTTATTTAATTAAAAAAAATCATCCTATTTTCTCCATCGATGGGTCTAAATTAGATTCTGCTCTTGTACAGCTCTGTAGATCTTACCTAATTTCCAGCAGTGTTCAAAAGGAGCAAAGAAAAGATGTAGCTCTGCTAAAGACCAGAGAGAATTCTGGACTGCAGCTGGCTTCTATTATTGTTAAGACCTAGTTTGGAATAGGTGAAAACCCAGGAAAATGACCTGAGAATTACCAGTGCAAGACAGTCAGTGGAAAACAAAACATTCTACTGATCTTGTTTCCCCCCTCTTCTCAGCAAGATGCCCTCCATTTCATTTGTATTTCATCTTTCTTGCCAGTTCCTCTTCACTGCTTACTCATGGCCCACCCCTCTTCTTTTTGCCTTCTCATGGAACACCATCCTCTTTCCTGCGTAAATGCAGTCATCATTTGGCTGAGCACGAGGGCTCTTGGTCCCTTCTGTCTGAATGCATCGCTAGGTTTTACACGTGGAAGCTCTTCTCCTGGAGAGCAGTCCCTGGTGGGCTGCAGCAGCTCTGCCCAGCAGACACTGAAGGCTGTGGGGACCCTTCAATCCCCCTGCCTGTGCCTCTTCCCTGCCTCAGATCTCTGCAGAGCAAGGCTGGCCTTTCTTTTCATTTTGCTCTCTCACAGCTACTGTACTGTTGGAACCCTGGTTGCTGAGAATT
>NW_024501414.1:0-755 GCF_017590055.1 Onychostruthus taczanowskii
CGCAGGAAATCCTTTGTTCCCAAAATTTTGGGAAAGGGGGAAAAAATGGAATTTTCTGCTTCTTTTCCCACTTTTTTCCGAGGTTTTTTTGACCCTTTTCTACGAAAAGTTCCGGGATGAGAGTGGGAATTTGGGAAGGGTTTGGGGGTTTTTTCCCTGGGATTTTGGGTTTTTTTCCTGGATTTTGGGGGTTTTTTTCCCCTGGACTTTGCTTTTTTTCCTCTGGATTCTGGGTTTTTTTCCCGGGATTTGTTTTTTTTTTCCCCTGGGATTTTGGTTTTTTTTTTCCTGGATTTTCGGGTTTTTTCCTCCTGGATTTTAGGGTTTTTTTCCCCTGGATTTTGGGGGTTTTCCCCTGGATTTTGGGGTTTTTCCTTGGATTTTTTTCCCCCCTGGATTTTGGGGGTTTTCCCCCCTGGAATTTGGGGTTTTTTCCTTGGATTTCGGGGGATTTTTCCCCCGAATTTTGGGGTTTCTTTTTTCCCCCTCGATTTGGGTTTTCTTCCTGAAACTTTGGGGTTTTTCCCCCCTGGATTTTGGGGGTTTTTTCTTTGCATTTTGCTTTTTCCCCCCTGGATTTGGGTTTTTTCCTTGAGGAAATTTCCCTCTTTTCCGGGATTTCCCCTCCCCTTTGGGAATTCCCCTCCCCCTCCTCCCTCGGGACTTCCTTCCCTCCCAAAATCCCTTAAAAATCCCTTTAAAAATCCATTTTTCCTGGCAAAAAAAACCCCGGAAAGTTCCTCCCCCACTCCTCC
>NW_024501415.1:0-519 GCF_017590055.1 Onychostruthus taczanowskii
AGATCATTTTTGGGGACATTTTGGGGTTCCCAGATAATTTTTTTGGGTAAATTTGGAACCTTGGGACCCCCAAAATCCATTTTTGGGGACATTTTGGGGTCCCAAAATCCATTTTTGGGGACATTTTGGGATCCCCAGATCATTTTTGGGGGTAAATTTGGAACCTTGGCACCCCCAAATCCATTTTTGGGGACATTTTGGGACCCCCCCAAAGAAGTTTTTTGGGGACACTTTGGGACCTTGTCCCCGTCCTTGGGGTCACCGGGGCGGCTCTGGGACCCAAAAATGTCCCTTTCCACCCCAAAATTTGGGGCTGTACCATACCGGGGGGGGGGTTCGTGTCCCCAAGGGGACAATAAAGGTGACCTGAGACACGAGGGCGCTGTGGTGACAATGGGGACACCCCGGGGTGACACTGGGTGGCCTCGGGGACCCCCCCGTTCCTAGAATGGTACAGCCCTGTGAGAATGCTCCCCCCTCCCCTCAGTGGTACGACCCACTTTGGTGTTTCCCCCCCCC
>NW_024501415.1:1420-3482 GCF_017590055.1 Onychostruthus taczanowskii
CCTCAGAGCCCCTCAGAGACCTTAGAGCCCCTCAGAGCTCCTCACAGACCTCAGAGCCCCTCACAGCCTTCAGAGCCCCTCACAGACCTCAGAGCCCTTTGAGCTCCTCACAGACCTCAGAGCCTTCGGAGCCCCTCAGAGCTCTCAGAGCCCCTCACAGCCCTCAGAACTCTCAGAGCCCCTCAGAGCCCTCAGAACTCACAGCTCTCAGAGCCCTTTGAAACCTTCAGACTTCAGAGCCCCTCAGAGCTCTCAGAGCCCCTCAAAGCCCTCAGAACTCCTCACAGCTCTCAGAGCCCTTTGAAACCTTCAGACTTCAGAGCCCCTCAGAGCTCTCAGAGCCCCTCACAGCCCTCAGAACTCCTCACAGCCCTCACTGCACTCTCAGCTCTCAGAGCCCCTCAGCTCTCACAGCCCCTGAAGACCCTTCACAGCCCCTCAGGGTGGGCTCACGCCCAGAGCCCACCCAGGGAGGGCTGAGGGCCACCAGCATGGGCTGAGACCCCTCAGCCTTGGCAACGTCACCCCCCATGGCACTGCCACCCCCCTCAGCCCCTCAGGGACACCCCCTGGCATGGGCTGAGACCCCCAGCATGGGCTGAGACCCTCAGTATGGGCTGAGGACCACCAGGATGGGCTGAGACCCCCGGCATGGGCTGAGGACCACCAGGATGGGCTGAGACCCTCGGCATGGGCTGAGGACCACCAGGATGGGCTGAGACCCCCGGCATGGGCTGAGGACCACCAGGATGGGCTGAGGGCCACCCAGCCCTGGCATTGACACCCCCTGATGTCCCTGACACCCCCCAATGGCACTGCGCTCCCCCCCCCCCCGGCCGTGACACCCTGACACCCCCCCCCCAGCACCACTCTGACCCCCCAGGACCGGGCTGTCACCCCAGCCCCAGCATCACCCTGCACTGGAAGACCCCCCCCAAATTACCCTGACACCCCCAGTGCTGCACTGACCCCCCTGAACTCCCCAAAATTACCCTGAATCAGACCTGCCTTAAGCCCCCCAGAAGTGCCCTGCCCTCTCTCTGCAGTGACCCCCCCCCATATTTTGGGGATTCTTCTCCAGCCCTGGACCCCCAAATCCCCCCTCCCCCAGTTTTGGGGCGCCCACGTGGCCCCGGCCGGGTCCCCCCCAGCTTTGTCCCCACCCCGTGTCCCCTGTTCAGGGATTTTTGGGGTGGGAGGGGTGGCACATTTTGGGGTGATCCCGGTGGGAATTATCACTGTCCCCTCCCCGAAACCCCTCCTGTGCCCCCCAGCCCGGGCAGGAAGGGGGGCCCCAAACCCCTCCCCCACTTCCGGCGCGGTGCCCGCGCTGTCCCCAAGGTCCCTGTGGCTGTCCCCAAACCCGGGGTACCCCCCAGAGCCCCCCAGAGCCCCCCTGGATCCTGCAGGAAAAGGGAAAAGGGAAGTGGGGGTGGCACAGGAGCGGTGCCAGGATGGGGACAGTGGGGCCTGGGGGGTGGCCTGGGGACAGGAGCCACTCCTGGGGGACAGGAGCCATCCCAGAGGGGACAGGAGCCATCCCAGAGGGGACAGGAGCCATCCTGGAGGGACAGGAGCCATCCTGGGGGGGACAGGAGCCATCCTGGGGGGGGACAGGAGCCATCCCAGAGGGGACAGGAGCCATCCTGGGGGCCAGGAGCCATCCCAGAGGGGACAGGAGCCATCCTGGGGGGGACAGGAGCCATCCTGGAGGGGACAGGAGCCAGCCCAGAGGGGACAGGAGCCATCCTGGGGGGACAGGANTGGAGGGGCCAGGAGCCGGCCCAGAGGGGACGGGGGCCATCCTGGGGGGACAGGAGCCATCCTGGGGGGACAGGAGCCATCCCAGAGGGGACAGGAGCCATCCTGGGGGGACAGGAGCCATCCTGGGAGGGGACGGAGCCATCCCAGAGGGCACAGGAGCCATCCCAGAGGGGACAGGGACAGGAGCCACTCCTGGGGGACAGGAGCCATCCCAGAGGGGACAGGAGCCATCCTGGGGGGGACAGGAGCCATCCCGGGGGGACAGGAGCCACCCCCGGGGGGACAGGGGCCCTCCTGG
>NW_024501415.1:4685-6159 GCF_017590055.1 Onychostruthus taczanowskii
GGGGAAAGGACCCACCCCGGGGGGGACAGGAGCCACCCGGGGGGACAGGAGCCCATCCTGGGGGGACAGGAGCCACTCCTGGGGGGACAGGAGCCATCCTGGGGGGGGACAGGAGCCATCCCAGAGGGGACAGGAGCCATCCCGGAGGGGACAGGAGCCACTCCTGGGGGGGGACAGGAGCCACTCCTGGGGGACAGGAGCCATCCTGGGGGGACAGGAGCCATCCCAGAGGGGACAGGAGCCGTCCCGGAGGGTCCCATCCCAAACCCTGGTGGAGGGGACATTCCCAGGGAATGGCTGTGACACCTGAGGGGTCCTGACCTGGCTTGTGACTCCTGTCCTGACCCCATCCTGGGGTCCCGACCCAAATCTTGATGGTTCTGACCCCAATCCTGGGGTTCCTGACCCAAATCTGGGGTTCTGACCCCAATCCTGATGGTTCTGTCCCCAGTCCTGGGGTTTCTGACCCCATCTCAGGGGTCCCGACCCCATCCTGGGGGTCCTGTCCCCAATCCTGGGGGTCCTGTCCCCAATCCTGAGGTCCTGACCTCAATGCCGGGTTTCTGTCCCCAATCTCAGAGTTGCTGTCCCCAGTCCCAGGGTCCTGTCCCCAATCTGGGGTGTCTGTCCCCAGTCTGAGGGTCCTGTCCCCAATCCCAGGGTCCTGATCCCAATCTGGGGTTTCTGTCCCCAGTCCCAGGGTCCTGACCCCAATCTGGGGTGTCTGTCCCCAATCTGGGGTGTCTGTCCCCAGTCTGAGGGTCCTGTCCCCAATCCCAGGGTCCTGTCCCCAATCTGGGGTGTCTGTCCCCAATCCCAGGGTCCTGTCCCCAATCCCAGGGTCCTGTCCCCAGTCTGAGGGTCCTGTCCCCAATCTGGGGTGTCTGTCCCCAATCCCAGGGTCCTGTCCCCAATCTGGGGTGTCTGTCCCCAGTCTGAGGGTCCTGTCCCCAATCCCAGGGTCCTGACCCCAATCTGGGGTGTCTGTCCCCAGTCTGAGGGTCCTGTCCCCAATCTGGGGTTTCTGTCCCCAATCCCAGGGTCCTGACCCCGGTCCTGGGGTGTCTGTCCCCAGTCTGAGGGTCCTGTCCCCAATCTGGGGTGTCTGTCCCCAGTCCCAGGGTCCTGTCCCCAATCTGGGGTGTCTGTCCCCAGTCTGAGGGTCCTGTCCCCAATCTGGGGTGTCTGTCCCCAGTCTGAGGGTCCTGTCCCCAATCTGGGGTGTCTGTCCCCAGTCTGAGGGTCCTGACCCCAATCTGGGGTGTCTGTCCCCAGTCTGAGGGTCCTGTCCCCAATCTGGGGTGTCTGTCCCCAATCTGGGGTGTCTGTCCCCAATCTGGGGTGTCTGTCCCCAATCTGGGGTGTCTGTCCCCAATCTGGGGTGTCTGTCCCCAATCTGGGGTGTCTGTCCCCAATCTGGGGTGTCTGTCCCCAATCTGGGGTGTCTGTCCCCAATCTGGGGTGTCTGTCCCCA
>NW_024501415.1:6634-31447 GCF_017590055.1 Onychostruthus taczanowskii
ATCGGGGTCGTCTGTCCCCAGACTGAGGTTCCTGTCCCCAATCTGAGGGTCCTGTCCCCAATCTGGGGTGTCTGTCCCCAGTCTGAGGGTCCTGTCCCCAATCCCAGGGTCCTGACCCCAATCTGGGGTGTCTGTCCCCAGTCTGAGGGTCCTGTCCCCAATCTGGGGTGTCTGTCCCCAGTCTGAGGGTCCTGTCCCCAATCCCAGGGTCCTGTCCCCAATCTGGGGTGTCTGTCCCCAGTCTGAGGGTCCTGTCCCCAATCTGGGGTTCCTGTCCCCAATCCCAGGGTCCTGTCCCCAATCTGGGGTGTCTGTCCCCAGTCTGAGGGTCCTGTCCCCAATCCCAGGGTCCTGACCCCCATCCCGGCATTCCCAGGGGTCCCAGCCCCACATCCCTGTGGACATTCCCGGTGGCACTGGAGGTGTCCCTGTCCCCCCCATCCCCTCCCCCACCCCGGAATTCCCACATTCCCGGCCCATCCATGCCACTGTCCCCTCTGGAGCCATCCCACGGTGTCCCTTTGTCCCCTCCCTCGGTGTCCCCCACCCCGGTGACCCCGGCTGTGCCCCCCAGGCTGCAGGACTTGGAGCGGGATGAGGAGAACCTGGGAGAGAAGGTGAGTCCCAAAATGTCCCCGGTGTCACCTGGCAGTCCCTGTGTCCCCACAGGAAGTGTCCCCTCCGTGCTCCACCTTGTCCCCATGGGAAGTTCTCCTGTGGCCCACAATGTCCCCATGCTGTCCCCTCCATCCTCTGTCCCTTCTGTCCACACACTGTCCCCTCAGTCCTCTCTGTCCCCTGTGTCCCCACACTGTCCCCTCCATCTTCTGTCCCCTGTGTCCCCACACTGTCCCCTCAGTCCTCTCTGTCCCCTGTGTCCCCACACTGTCCCCTCCATCTTCTGTCCCCTGTGTCCCCGTGCTGTCCCCTCAATCCTCTCTGTCCCCATGCTGTCCCCTCTGACCCCTCCATCGCTTTGTCCCCAGTGTCCCCTCCATTGCTTCCTTCCTCTCTGTCCCCTCTGTCCCTTCCATCCCCAGTGTCCCCACACTGTCCCGAATGTCCCTGCCGTGTCCCCTGTGTCCCTGCTGTGTCCCCCATGTCCCCTCATGTCCCCAATGTCCCGTTGTGTCCCCAATGTCCCCGGTGTCCCCAGGAGAGAGTCCTGGAGAAGCTGAGCCTCATCCATGGCTTCCTGCTCCCGATGTCCTCACCATGTCCCCTCCATCCCCAGTGTTCCCACACTGTCCCCAGTGTCCCCCTCATGTCCCCAATGTCCCGTTGTGTCCCCAATGTCCCCGGGGTCCCCAGGAGAGCGTCCGGGAGAAGCTGAGCCTCATCCCCGGCTTCCTGCTCCCCATGCCCTCACCGTGTCCCCTCCATCCCCAGTGTCCCCACACTGTCCCCAGTGTCCCCCCGGTGTCCCCAGGAGAGCGTCCAGGAGAAGCTGAGCCTCATCCACGGCTTCCTGCTCCCCATGTCCTCACCGTGTCCCCTCCATCCCCAGTGTCCCCACACTGTCCCCAATGTCTCCTCGGTGTCCCCAATGTCTCCTCGGTGTCCCCAATGTCCCCTCGTGTCCCCAATGTCCCCTCGGTGTCCCCAGGAGAGCGTCCAGGAGAAGCTGAGCCTCATCCACGGCTTCCTGCAGGCCGAGGTGCAGCTGCAGCTCAGCGAGCTCGAGGCCAAACTGCGCCGCGAGGAGCTCTCCGAGGTGAGACCCCAAAACCTGGGATGGGGATAAAACACCTGGAAAAGCCTAAAAAACCCTGGGATTTGGGATAAAACACCTGGAAAAGCCTAAAAAACCCTGGGATTTGGGATAAAACACCTGGAAAAGCCTAAAAAACCCTGGGATTTGGGATAAAACACCTGGAAAAGCCTAAAAAACCCTGGGATTTGGGATAAAACACCTGGAAAAGCCTAAAAAACCCTGGGATTTGGGATAAAACACCTGGAAAAGCCTAAAAAACCCTGGGATTTGGGATAAAACACCAGGATTTGGGATGAAACCCCAGGATTTGGGATAAAACCCCAGGAAACCAGGGAAACCCTGGGACTTCACTCAGCTCCCACTTTCCCTGTGGGATTTGGGATCCTGAATCCCTGTGGGATTTGGGATCAAACCCCAGGAAAACCCCGGGATTTGGGCTCAGTCCCCACTTTCTGCTTGGGATTTGGGGTCACGAATCCCTGTGGGATTTGGGATCACACCCTGGGATTTGGCTCAGCCTCCATTTCCCTGTGGGATTTGGGATCACGAATCCCTGTGGGATTTGGGATCACACCCCAGGAAAGCCCCGGGATTTGGGCTCAGTCTCCATTTCCCTGTGGGATTTGGGATCACGAATCCCTGTGGGATTTGGGATCACACCCCAGGAAAGCCCCGGGATTTGGGCTCAGCCCCCACTTTCCCTGTGGGATTTGGGATCACACCCTGGGATTTGGCTCAGCCTCCACTTTCCCTGTGGGATTTGGGATCACGAATCCCTGTGGGATTTGGGATCGCACCCTGGGATTTGGGCTCAGTCTCCATTTCCCTGTGGGATTTAGGATCACTTCCTGGGATTTGGGCTCAGCCTCCATTTCCCTGTGGGATTTGGCATCACTTCCTGGGATTTGGGCTCAGCCTCCATTTCCCTGTGGGATTTGGGATCACACCCTGGAATTTGGGCTCAGCCTCCATTTCCCTGTGGGATTTGGGATCACACCCTGGAATTTGGGCTCAGTCTCCATTTCCCTGTGGGATTTGGGATCACGAATCCCTGTGTGATTTGGGATCACACCCTGGGATTTGGCTCAGCCTCCATTTCCCTGTGGGATTTAGGATCACGAATCCCTGTGGGATTTGGGATCACATCCTGGGATTCATGCTTGGCCCCCACTTTCCCTGTGGGATTTGGGCTCACGAATCCCTGTGGGATTTGGCTCAGCCTCCCCTTTCCCTGTGGGATTTAGGATCACGAATCCCTGTGGGATTTGGCTCAGCCTCCCCTTTCCCTGTGGGATTTAGGATCACGAATCCCTGTGGGATTTGGCTCAGCCTCCCCTTTCCCTGTGGGATTTAGGATCACGAATCCCTGTGGGATTTGGCTCAGCCTCCCCTTTCCCTGTGGGATTTGGGATCACCCCCTGTGGGATTTGGGATCACACCCTGGGATTTGGGATAAAACACCAGGATTTGGGATCAAACCCTGGGATTTGGGCTCAGCCCCCACTTTCCCTGTGGGATTTGGGATCACAAATCCCTGTGGGATTTGGGATCACACCCTGGGATTTGGGCTTGGCCCCCATTTTCCTGTGGGATTTGGGCTCACGAATCCCTGTGGGATTTGGGATCACACCCTGTGGGATTTGGCTCAGCCCCCACTTTCCCTGTGGGATTTGGGATCACACCCCGGGATTGGGGCTCAGCTCCAGGTGACACTTGGAGAACTCCGGGAAAACCCCAGGATTTGGGATAAAACACCAGGATTTGGGATGAAACCCCAGGATTTGGGATAAAACACCAGGATTTGGGATCAAACCCTGGGATTTGGGCTCAGCCCCCACTTTCCCTGTGGGATTTGGGATCACAAATCCCTGTGGGATTTGGGATCACACCCTGGGATTTGGGCTTGGCCCCCATTTTCCTGTGGGATTTGGGCTCACGAATCCCTGTGGGATTTGGGATCACACCCTGGGATTTGGGCTCAGCCCCCACTTTCCCTGTGGGATTTGGGATCACACCCCCGGGATTGGGGCTCAGTCTCCATTTCCCTGTGGGATTTGGGATCGCACCCCGGGATTGGGGCTCAGCTCCAGGTGCTCCCCTCCCCAGGAGCGTTACCTGGCCAAGGTGAAGGCGCTGCTGCACCAGGAGCTCTCGGCCCCCAATGGCTCCGGGGCTCCCAACCCCAACGGGTGCCCCGGGAACGGCGCCTACGGCAGCGACGAGGACGAGGACGGGGCCATGGAGCTCGAGGAGGGGGTGGCAGCGTCCTCGTCCCCGTCCTGCTCCGGCCCCGCCGGGCGGGCGCGGAAATCCCGCAGGAGCCGCTCCAATGGAGATGCCAAAAGTAAGGGTTTGGGGTTTCTGGTGGGATCCACCATTGTTTTCCTGCAGAGTCTCCGGCCAGCTCCCGCGTCACCCGCAGCTCCGGCCGGCAGCCGACCATCCTCAGCCTCCTGTCCAAAGGGTCAGTGGGAAAGGTCACCCTCCTCTTCCTCATCCCACCATCCCAAACCTTTCCCCATTCCCAAAAAAACCCCGTCCCGGGTCGATCCCGCAGATCCAACAAGCGGAAATCGGAGGAGGTCAACGGGGAGATGAAGCCGGAGCTGATGAACGTCGAGAAGGAGGAGGAGGAGCTGGAGGAGAAGGTCGGTGGTGACATCCCAGACCTGTCCCAGGTCTTTTTTGGGGTGATTTCCCAGGATTTTGGTCAGTGGTGACATCCTGGACCTTTCCCAGGTTGTTTTTGGGGTGATTTCCCAGGATTTTGGTCAGTGGTAACATCCCAGACCTGTCCCAGGTCTTTTTTGGGGTGATTTCCCAGGATTTTGGTCAGTGGTAACATCCCAGACCTGTCCTGGGTTGTTTTTGGGGTGATTTCCCAGGATTTTGGTCAGTGGTAACATCCCAGACCTGTCCCAGGTTGTTTTTGGGGTGATTTCCCAGGATTTTAGTCAGTGGTGACATCCTGGGTTGTTTTTGGGGTGATTTCCCAGGATTTTGGTCAGTGGTGACATCCTGGACCTTTCCCAGCTTGTTTTTGGGGTGATTTCCCAGGATTTTGGTCAGTGGTGACATCCCAGACCTGTCCTGGGTTGTTTTTGGGGTGATTTCCCAGGATTTTGGTCAGTGGTAACATCCCAGACCTGTCCTGGGTTGTTTTTGGGGTGATTTCCCAGGATTTTGGTCAGTGGTGACATCCCAGACCTGTCCTGGGTTGTTTTTGGGGTGATTTCCCAGGATTTTGCTCTGTTGTGACATCCTGGGAGGATTTCCCAGGATTTTGGCCACGCTGGGATTGCGTTTTCCTTCTCCTTTTCCCATTTTTTTGCCTTTTTCTCCAGGATCAAGATGAGAAAAGGATGAAAATGGAAACCAAAGATGGGTGAGGAAAAGGGGAACATTCCGGGCCGGAGCCGTGTCCCGGTGACGGTGACAATGACAACGATGACGTCACTGCTCCATCCTCATCCCAGGATTTCATTTTTCCCTCCCAGGTCGGAAATCAAAGATGAAATCCCTCAGGTTAAAATCACTGCTCCTGCTAAAGTAAGTCTCTCCTCATTCCAGTTTTTTTTGGGATTTCTTAATCCCTTAAACTCCCAAATTTTAGGCTTTTTTGGGACGAGTTGATTATTCCAAAGGGTGGATTATCCTATGGGAACACAAACCCATTTCCAGCCCGTTCAGCTTCCCAAAACCAAACAGCTGGGGCTGGTTCTGATGGGAATCCCCAGATCTTGCCGAAATCCAGGATAATTCCAGGAATAACTTTGGGAAAAGCTGACTCTCCCTCCCCTCTCCCGCAGACCACCCCCCCAAAATGCCTCGACTGCCGGCAGTACCTGGACGACCCCGACCTCAAATTCTTCCAAGGGGACCCTGACGACGCCGTAAGGAATCCAAACCCTCCTTCCCCGAGCTCAGGAAAAGCAGGAATATCCCTTAATCCCATTTTTTGGGGTTTTTTTTCCCCCCAAATCCAGCTGGAGGAGCCGGAGATGCTGACGGACGAGCGCTTGTCCATCTTCGACGCCAACGAGGACGGCTTCGAGAGCTACGAGGACCTCCCCCAGCACAAAGTCACCTCCTTCAGGTGAGATCCTGGAGGGGGAATTCCTGCTGGAATTCCCTCTGGAATGGTGTCCCACGCCCTCCTCGTCCCCCCCCGGCAGCGTTTATGACAAGAGGGGACACCTCTGTCCCTTCGACACCGGCCTCATCGAGAGGAACATCGAGCTCTACTTCAGCGGCGTCGTCAAACCCATCTACGACGACAACCCCTGCCTGGACGGTGAGGGAACGCCCGGAATTCCGGGGGATTTTGGGATGCCCGGGTGGGAATTGTCCGGATTTTCTTGCCTTGGCAGGTGGGGTGAGAGCCAAGAAGTTGGGGCCCATCAATGCCTGGTGGATCACGGGCTTCGACGGCGGGGAGAAGGCGCTGATCGGCTTCAGCACAGGTGAGGAGGGGCTTTGGGGGGAATTTGGGGCTTTTTTTGGGTTGGTTTTGGGTTATTTTGGGCTTTTTTGAGGTTTTGGTGGGGAGGGTTTCAGGATTTTTGCCATTTCCCCTCCTTTTTCTCCCTTTTCCTTTCTTCTCCCTTCCTCCTCCTTTTACCCCTTTTTTTCCATTTTTTTTTCTCCCTTTTTTCTCCATTTTCTCTTTCTTTCTTCTTTCATTTTTCTGGTTTTTCTTGTTTTCTTTCGTCTTTTTCTTGTCTCTCTCTTTTTTCCATTTTTTTTCTGTCTTGTCTTTTCTTCTCACCTTTCCCTGGTCTTTTTTGGGGTGATTTCCCAGGATTTTGGTCAGTGGTGACATCCCAGACCTGTCCAAGCTTGTTTTTGGGGTGATTTCCCAGGATTTTGGTCAGTGGTGACATCCCAGACCTGTCCTGGGTTGTTTTTGGGGTGATTTCCCAGGATTTTGGTCAGTGGTGACATCCTGGACCTTTCCCAGCTTGTTTTTGGGGTGATTTCCCAGGATTTTGGTCAGTGGTGACATCCCAGACCTGTCCTGGGGTGCTTTTGGGGGGATTTCCCAGGATTTTGGTCAGTGGTGACATCCCAGACCTGTCCTGGGTTGTTTTTGGGGTGATTTCCCAGGATTTTGGTCAGTGGTGACATCCCAGACCTGTCCTGGGTTGCTTTTGGGGTGATTTCCCAGGATTTTGCTCTGTGGTAACATCCCAGACCTGTCCTGGGTTGTTTTTGGGGTGATTTCCCAGGATTTTGGTCTGTGGTGACATCCTGGACCTGTCCTGGGTTGTTTTTGGGGTGATTTCCCAGGATTTTGTTCAGTGGTGACATCCCAGACCTGTCCTGGGTTGTTTTTGGGGCGATTTCCCAGGATTTTGCTCTGTTGTGACATCCTGGGAGGATTTCCCAGGATTTTGGCCACGCTGGGATTGCGTTTTCCTTCTCCTTTTCCCATTTTTTTGCCTTTTTCTCCAGGATCAAGATGAGAAAAGGATGAAAATGGAAACCAAAGATGGGTGAGGAAAAGGGGAACATTCCCGGCCGGAGCCGTGTCCCGGTGACGGTGACAATGACAACGATGACGTCACTGCTCCATCCTCATCCCAGGATTTCATTTTTCCCTCCCAGGTCGGAAATCAAAGATGAAATCCCTCAGGTTAAAATCACTGCTCCTGCTAAAGTAAGTCTCTCCTCATTCCAGTTTTTTTTGGGATTTCTTAATCCCTTAAACTCCCAAATTTTAGGCTTTTTTGGGACGAGTTGATTATTCCAAAGGGTGGATTATCCTATGGGAACACAAACCCATTTCCAGCCCGTTCAGCTTCCCAAAACCAAACAGCTGGGGCTGGTTCTGATGGGAATCCCCAGATCTTGCCAAAATCCAGGATAATTCCAGGAATAACTTTGGGAAAAGCTGACTCTCCCTCCCCTCTCCCGCAGACCACCCCCCCAAAATGCCTCGACTGCCGGCAGTACCTGGACGACCCCGACCTCAAATTCTTCCAAGGGGACCCTGACGACGCCGTAAGGAATCCAAACCCTCCTTCCCCGAGCTCAGGAAAAGCAGGAATATCCCTTAATCCCATTTTTTGGGGTTTTTTTTCCCCCCAAATCCAGCTGGAGGAGCCGGAGATGCTGACGGACGAGCGCTTGTCCATCTTCGACGCCAACGAGGACGGCTTCGAGAGCTACGAGGACCTCCCCCAGCACAAAGTCACCTCCTTCAGGTGAGATCCTGGAGGGGGAATTCCTGCTGGAATTCCCTCTGGAATGGTGTCCCACGCCCTCCTCGTCCCCCCCGGCAGCGTTTATGACAAGAGGGGACACCTCTGTCCCTTCGACACCGGCCTCATCGAGAGGAACATCGAGCTCTACTTCAGCGGCGTCGTCAAACCCATCTACGACGACAACCCCTGCCTGGACGGTGAGGGAACGCCCGGAATTCCGGGGGATTTTGGGATGCCCGGGTGGGAATTGTCCGGATTTTCTTGCCTTGGCAGGTGGGGTGAGAGCCAAGAAGTTGGGGCCCATCAATGCCTGGTGGATCACGGGCTTCGACGGCGGGGAGAAGGCGCTGATCGGCTTCAGCACAGGTGAGGAGGGGCTT
The DNA here is from genome assembly GCF_017590055.1 of Onychostruthus taczanowskii. NCBI lineage: Eukaryota > Metazoa > Chordata > Aves > Passeriformes > Passeridae > Onychostruthus > Onychostruthus taczanowskii. The sequence continues at coordinate 14,935 of NW_024501415.1, forward strand.
TGGGGGGAATTTGGGGCTTTTTTTGGGTTGGTTTTGGGTTATTTTGGGCTTTTTTGAGGTTTTGGTGGGGAGGGTTTCAGGATTTTTGCCATTTCCCCTCCTTTTTCTCCCTTTTCCTTTCTTCTCCCTTCCTCCTCCTTTTACCCCTTTTTTTCCATTTTTTTTTCTCCCTTTTTTCTCCATTTTCTCTTTCTTTCTTCTTTCATTTTTCTGGTTTTTCTTGTTTTCTTTCGTCTTTTTCTTGTCTCTCTCTTTTTTCCATTTTTTTTCTGTCTTGTCTTTTCTTCTCTTTTGCTTTTCCTCCTTTTTCCTCCTGTTTCCCCTTTATTTTCTTTTTCTCTTTCTTTCCTCCTCTTTCCTTTTTCCTGCTCTTTTCCCCTTTATTTTTTTTCTTTCTTTCTCTTTTCCTTTCTCTTTCTTTCCTCCTCTTTCCTTTTTCCTGCTCTTCTCCCCTTTATTTTTTTTCTTTCTTTCTCTTTTCCTTTCTCTTTCTCTCCTCCTCTTTCCTTTTTCCTGCTCTTCTCCCCTTTATTTTTTTTTCTTTCTTTCTCTTTTCCTTTCTCTTTCTTTCCTCCTCTTTCCTTTTTCCTGCTCTTTTCCCCTTATTTTTTCTTCCCCTTTTTTCCTCCCTTTTTCCTCTTTTTCCTTTATTTTTTCTCTCCTTTTTCCTCCTCTTCCCCTCTTTTCCCCCATTCCTTTCCTCTCCCCTACCCAGAACCCCCCATTTTTTTCCCCAAAATCCCACCATTTTGGGGCTTTTCCCAGCCTTTGCCGACTACATCCTGATGGAGCCGAGCGAGGAGTACGCGCCCACCTTCGCGCTGATGCAGGAGAAGATCTACATGAGCAAGATCGTGGTGGAGTTCCTGCAGAACAACCGCCACGTCAGCTACGAGGACCTGCTCAACAAGATCGAGGTGACAGTGCCACCACCATGTCACCTCCCTGCAGTGTCACCTCCCCATGGTGTCACCTCCCCATCCTGGGGACAATTCCCGCATGGAGAAGATGGGACAAGGGTGGAAATGGGGATGGTGGTGCTGGAGGTGGCACCTGGTCAACAAGATGGAGGTGACAGTGCCACTGCGGTGTCACCTCCCCGTGGTGTCACCTCCCCATCCTGGGGACAATTCCCGCATGGAGAAGATGGGACAAGGGTGGAAATGGGGATGGTGGTGCTGGAGGTGGCACCTGGTCAACAAGATGGAGGTGACAGTGCCACTGCGGTGTCACCTCCCCGTGGTGTCACCTCCCTGCAGTGTCACCTCCCCATGGTGTCACCTCCCCATCCTGGGGACAATTCCCGCATGGAGAAGATGGGACAAGGGTGGAAATGGGGATGGTGGTGCTGGAGGTGGCACCTGGTCAACAAGATGGAGGTGACAGTGCCACTGCGGTGTCACCTCCCCGTGGTGTCACCTCCCTGCAGTGTCACCTCCCCATGGTGTCACCTCCCCATCCTGGGGACAATTCCCGCATGGAGAAGATGGGACAAGGGTGGAAATGGGGATGGTGGTGCTGGAGGTGGCACCTGGTCAACAAGATGGAGGTGACAGTGCCACTGCGGTGTCACCTCCCCGTGGTGTCACCTCCCTGCAGTGTCACCTCCCCATGGTGTCACCTCCCCATCCTGGGGACAATTCCCGCATGGAGAAGATGGGACAAGGGTGGAAATGGGGATGGTGGTGCTGGAGGTGGCACCTGGTCAACAAGATGGAGGTGACAGTGCCACTGCGGTGTCACCTCCCCGTGGTGTCACCTCCCTGCAGTGTCACCTCCCCATGGTGTCACCTCCCCATCCTGGGGACAATTCCCGCATGGAGAAGATGGGACAAGGGTGGAAATGGGGATGGTGGTGCTGGAGGTGGCACCTGGTCAACAAGATGGAGGTGACAGTGCCACTGCGGTGTCACCTCCCCGTGGTGTCACCTCCCTGCAGTGTCACCTCCCCATGGTGTCACCTCCCCATCCTGGGGACAATTCCCGCATGGAGAAGATGGGACAAGGGTGGAAATGGGGATGGTGGTGCTGGAGGTGGCACCTGGTCAACAAGATGGAGGTGACAGTGCCACTGCGGTGTCACCTCCCCGTGGTGTCACCTCCCTGCAGTGTGGGGGAATTTGGGGCTTTTTTTGGGTTGGTTTTGGGTTATTTTGGGCTTTTTTGAGGTTTTGGTGGGGAGGGTTTCAGGATTTTTGCCATTTCCCCTCCTTTTTCTCCCTTTTCCTTTCTTCTCCCTTCCTCCTCCTTTTACCCCTTTTTTTCCATTTTTTTTTCTCCCTTTTTTCTCCATTTTCTCTTTCTTTCTTCTTTCATTTTTCTGGTTTTTCTTGTTTTCTTTCGTCTTTTTCTTGTCTCTCTCTTTTTTCCATTTTTTTTCTGTCTTGTCTTTTCTTCTCTTTTGCTTTTCCTCCTTTTTCCTCCTGTTTCCCCTTTATTTTCTTTTTCTCTTTCTTTCCTCCTCTTTCCTTTTTCCTGCTCTTTTCCCCTTTCCTCCTCTTTCTTTTTTCCTGTTCTTCCCCCTTTTTTTTTTCTTTCTTTCTCTTTTCCTTTCTCTTTCTTTCCTCCTCTTTCCTTTTTCCTGCTCTTCTCCCCTTTATTTTTTTTCTTTCTTTCTCTTTTCCTTTCTCTTTCTTTCCTCCTCTTTCCTTTTTCCTGCTCTTTTCCCCTTATTTTTTCTTCCCCTTTTTTCCTCCCTTTTTCCTCTTTTTCCTTTATTTTTTCTCTCTTTTTTCCTCCTCTTCCCCTCTTTTCCCCCATTCCTTTCCTCTCCCCTACCCAGAACCCCCCATTTTTTTCCCCAAAATCCCACCATTTTGGGGCTTTTCCCAGCCTTTGCCGACTACATCCTGATGGAGCCGAGCGAGGAGTACGCGCCCACCTTCGCGCTGATGCAGGAGAAGATCTACATGAGCAAGATCGTGGTGGAGTTCCTGCAGAACAACCGCCACGTCAGCTACGAGGACCTGCTCAACAAGATCGAGGTGACAGTGCCACCACCATGTCACCTCCCTGCAGTGTCACCTCCCCATGGTGTCACCTCCCCATCCTGGGGACAATTCCCGCATGGAGAAGATGGGACAAGGGTGGAAATGGGGATGGTGGTGCTGGAGGTGGCACCTGCTCAACAAGATGGAGGTGACAGTGCCACTGTGGTGTCACCTCCCCATGGTGTCACCTCCCTGCAGTGTCACCTCCCCATGGTGTCACCTCCCCATCCTGGGGACAATTCCCGCATGGAGAAGATGGGACAAGGGTGGAAATGGGGATGGTGATGCTGGAGGTGGCACCTGCTCAACAAGATGGAGGTGACAGTGCCACTGTGGTGTCACCTCCCCGTGGTGTCACCTCCCCATGGTGTCACCTCCCTGCAGTGTCACCTCCCCGTGGTGTCACCTCCCCATCCTGGGGACAATTCCCGCATGGAGAAGATGGGACAAGGGTGGAAATGGGGATGGTGATGCTGGAGGTGGCACCTGGTCAACAAGATGGAGGTGACAGTGCCACTGCGGTGTCACCTCCCCGCGGTGTCACCTCCCCATGGTGTCACTTCCTCCTCCTGGGGACTATTCCCCTGTGGAAAAGATGGGATGGGGTCAGCAGGAGGAGGAGGAGGAGGAGGTGGCACCAGCTCAATAAATTTGAGGTGACAGTGCCACTGTGGTCAACCCCAACCATTCCAAACCATCCCCAACCGTTCCAAACCATCTCCAACCATTCCAGACTATCTCCAACCGTTCCAAACCATCCCCAACCATTCCAAACCATTCCAGACCATCTCCAACCATTCCAAACCATCCTCAACCGTTCCAAACCATCCCCAACCATTGCAAACCATCTCAACCATTCCCAACCATTCCCAAGCATTGGAATGGGTGGTCTGGAGAGGGGTCAATGGCCATGCCCAGCCGTTCCCAACCATTCCCAACCATCCCCAACCATTCCCAACCATCTCCAGCCCTTCCCAACCATTCCCAGCCATCCCCAACCATCCCAAACCATTCCAAACCATCTCCAGCACTTCCCAACCATTCCCAACCATTCCCAACCATCTCCAGCTCTTCCCAACCATCCCCAACCATTCCCAACCATCTCCAGCCCTTCCCAACCATCCCAAACCATTCCCAACCATCTCCAGCCATTCCCAACCATTCCCAACCATCCCCAACCATTCCCAACCATCTCCAGCCCTTCCCAACCATTCCCAACCATCTCCAGCCCTTCCCAACCATCCCCAGCCCTTCTCAACCATCTCCAGCCCTTCCCAACCATTCCAAACCATCCCCAACCATTCCCAACCATCTCCAGCCCTTCCCAACCATCCCCAACCATTCCCAACCATCCCCAACCATTCCCAACCATCTCCAGCCCTTCCCAACCATCCCCAGCCCTTCTCAACCATCTCCAGCCCTTCCCAACCATTCCAAACCATCCCCAACCATTCCCAACCATCTCCAGCCCTTCCCAACCATCCCCAACCATTCCCAACCATCTCCAGCCCTTCCCAACCATTCCCAGCCATCCCCAACCATCCCAAACCATTCCAAACCATCTCCAGCCCTTCCCAACCATCCCAGCCGTTCCCAACCTTGATGACCTTTGGAATGGGCGATCTGGGGAGGGGTCAGCTGCCATTTCTGGCCATCTCCAACTCATCCCAACCCTTCCCAAATTCCCCCAGACCACGGTGCCGCCGGCGGGGCTCAACTTCAACCGTTTCACGGAGGACTCGCTGCTGCGCCACGCCCAGTTCGTGGTGGAGCAGGTGGAGAGCTACGACGAGGCCGGCGACAGCGACGAGCCCCCGGTGCTCATCACGCCCTGCATGAGGGACCTCATCAAGCTGGCCGGGGTCACCCTGGGCAAGAGGTGAGGTTTGGGGGCAAAAAACCCAAAATCAGGAAAATCCGACCAAAATTTGGGAGGGTTTGGGCTCTGGGGTCTCAATGTTGGGGAAATCGGCCCAAAATTGGGGATTCTCATGCTGGGCATGAGGGACCTTGTGAAGCTGGGTGAGGTCACCCTGGGCAGGAGGTGAGGTTTGGGGGCAAAAACCCTAAAATCAGAAAAATCCAACCAAAATTTGGGAAGAGAGACCTCAAAAGTAAGAGAATTTGCTCAAAAGTGGGGAGGGTTTGGGTTCTGTGACCACAAAATTGGGAGAGTCCAACCAAAAATTGGGAAAATCTTCCCAAAACTGGTGAGGATTTGGGTTCAGTGGCATGAGAAGTACTGGGAATCAGAGCAGAAACCCTCCCAAAATTGGGAAGATCCTCCCAAAACTGGGAGAATTCTCCCAAAATTGGGAAGATGCTCCCAAGATCACAAAAACCCTCCCAAAATTGGGAAGATCCTCCCAAAACTGGGAGAATTCTCCCAAAATTGGGAAGATGCTCCCAAGATCACAAAAACCCTCCCAAAATTGGGAAGATCCTCCCAAAATTGGGCAAACTCAAACCTGGTGCTGCTCCAGAGGGGGAAGGACGCCGGGTTGGGTCCCCAAAATCTATCCACACCTTTTGGGGACCCCACCTGGTACCTGTGGGGGTCCCTTGGGTGTCCCCGGGGTGGTGTCCCCGTCCCCGGGCGTGGCCTGAGCGCTGTCCCCGTGCCGCAGGCGAGCCGTGCGGCGCCAGGCCATCCGCCACCCCACGCGCATCGACAAGGACAAGGGTCCCACCAAGGCCACCACCACCAAGCTGGTGTACCTCATCTTCGACACCTTCTTCTCGGAGCAGATCGAGAAGGACGAGCGCGAGGAGGACAAGGAGAACGCCACCAAGCGCCGGCGCTGCGGCGTCTGCGAGGTGACCGAGGGTCACCAGCAGTGGGGCGGGGATGGGTTGGTGTTGGAGGGTCTTTCAGCCTTGGTCAATGTCAGTGTCATGGACTGGGTTGGGTTGGTTGGTCTTGAAGGACTGCCAATGTTGGCCAACATCAGCGTCATGGGTTGGGTTGGTTGGTCTTGAAGGGTTCTCAGTGTTGGCCAACATCAGCGTCATGGGTTGGGTTGGTTGGTCTTGAAGGGTTCTCAGTGTTGGCCAACATCAGCGTCATGGGTTGGGTTGGTTGGTCTTGAAGGGTTCTCAGTGTTGGCCAACATCAGCGTCATGGGTTGGGTTGGTTGGTCTTGAAGGGTTCTCAGTGTTGGCCAACATCAGCGTCATGGGTTGGGTTGGTTGGTCTTGAAGGGTTCTCAGTGTTGGCCAACATCAGCGTCATGGGTTGGGTTGGTTGGTCTTGAAGGGTTCTCAGTGTTGGCCAACATCAGCGTCATGGGTTGGGTTGGTTGGTCTTGAAGGGTTCTCAGTGTTGGCCAACATCAGCGTCATGGGTTGGGTTGGTTGGTCTTGAAGGGTTCTCAGTGTTGGCCAACATCAGCGTCATGGGTTGGGTTGGTTGGTCTTGAAGGGTTCTCAGTGTTGGCCAACATCAGCGTCATGGGTTGGGTTGGTTGGTCTTGAAGGGTTCTCAGTGTTGGCCAACATCAGCGTCATGGGTTGGGTTGGTTGGTCTTGAAGGGTTCTCAGTGTTGGCCAACATCAGCGTCATGGGTTGGGTTGGTTGGTCTTGAAGGGTTCTCAGTGTTGGCCAACATCAGCGTCATGGGTTGGGTTGGTTGGTCTTGAAGGACTGCCAGTGTTGGCCAACATCAGCATCACGGGTTGGGTTGGTTGGTCTTGAAGGGTTCTCAGTGTTGGCCAACATCAGCGTCATGGGTTGGGTTGGTTGGTCTTGAAGGTGTCTTCCAGTCTTGGCCAACATCACCTCCCTGGGTTGGGTTGGCTGATCTTGGGGAGTTTTCCAGTCTTGGTCAATGTTATTGTCATGGGTTGGGTTGATCTTGGAGGGCTTTTCCAGCTTGGTCAATGCCAATGTCAATGTCATGGGTTGGGTTGGTTGGTTTTGGAAGATCTTCCAACCTTGCTCAACATCAACATCACGAGTTGGTTGAGTTGATCATGGAGGAGCGTTCCTGGTGTCACCGGTGTCCCCTGTCCCGTGCCAGGTGTGCCAGCAGCCCGAGTGTGGCAAGTGCAAGGCGTGCCAGAACATGGTCAAGTTCGGGGGCAGCGGCCGCAGCAAGCAGGCGTGTCTGCAGAGGAGGTGGGTGGCCCTGTCCCAATGTCCCTGTCCCCAAACCCCGCTGTCCCCATCCCTGAGCCCCCGGTGACATCCCTGGCGACGTCCCAGGTGTCCCAACCTGGCGGTGCGGGAGGCGGATGAGGATGAGGAGGTCGATGACAACATCCCCGAGATGCCCTCGCCCAAGAAGATGCTGCAGGGCCGCAAGAAGAAGCAGAACAAGAGCCGGATCTCCTGGGTTGGGGAGCCCATCAAGGTGAGGCACCTGGGCAGGTGAGGGGGCCTGGAAAGGTGAGGGGACATGGCCAGGTGAGGGGAACCCATCCCGGTGAGGGCCCCATCCAAGTGAGGGAACCCATCCAGATGAGGGGAATCCATCCAGGTGAGGGAGCCCATCCAGGTGAGGACGCCCATCCAAGTGAGGGAGCCCATCCAGGTGAGGACGCCCATCCAGGTGAGGAAGCCCATCCAAGTGAGGGAGCCCATCCAGGTGAGGGAACCCATCCAGGTGAGGAAGCCCATCCAAGTGAGGGAGCCCATCCAGGTGAGGGAACCCATCCAGGTGAGGGCCCCATCCAGGTGAGGGAGCCCATGCAGGTGAGGGAACCCATCCAGGTGAGGGAGCCCATCCAGGTGAGGGAGCCCATCCAGGTGAGAGCCCATCCAGGTGAGGGCCCCATCCAAGTGAGGGAGCCCATCCAGGTGGGGAACCCTCCCAGGTGAGGGGGGCCCCTCCCGCGGAGGGGAACCCATCCAGGTGAGGGAGCCCATCCAGGTGAGGAAGCCCATCCAGGTGAGGAAGCCCATCCAGGTGAGGGAGCCCATCCAGGTGAGGGAGCCCATCCAGGTGAGGGCCCCATCCAGGTGGGGCCGGTACCTGTAACGGCCCCGTGCCCCGGCAGAGCGACGGCAAGAAGGATTATTACCAACGAGTCTGCATCGACTCCGAGACGCTGGAGGTGGGCGACTGCGTGTCCGTGAGCCCCGACGACCCCACCAAGCCCCTCTACCTGGCCAGGTGGGTTCTCCATTCTCCCATGGGGTGGGGACATCCCTGATGATCCCCCCAAGCCAGGTGGGTTCTCCCTACTCCCGTGGGGTGGGGACATGGGGACACCTCCAATGATCCCACCAAGCCAGGTGGGGTCTCCCTCCTCCCGTGGGTTGGGGACCTCCCTCATGATCCCACCAAGCCAGGTGGGGTCTCCCTCCTCCCGTGGGTTGGGGACCTCCCTCATGATCCCACCAAGCCAGGTGGGGTCTCCCTCCTCCCGTGGGTTGGGGACCTCCCTCATGATCCCACCAAGCCAGGTGGGGTCTCCCTACTCCCGTGGGTTGGGGACATCCCTCATGATCCCACCAAGCCAGGTGGGTTCTCCCTACCCCTGTGGGTTGGGAACATCCCTGATGATCCCACCAAGCCAGGTGGGTTCTCCCTACTCCCGTGGGTTGGGGACATGGGGACACCTCCAATGATCCCACCAAGCCAGGTGGGTTCTCCCTTCCCCTGTGGGTTGGGAACATCCCTGATGATCCCCCCAAGCCAGGTGGGTTCTCCCTTCCCCTGTGGGTTGGGAACATCCCTGATGATCCCACCAAGCCAGGGGTGTTCTCCTTGCACCCATGGGGTTGGGGACACAGGGACGTCCCCTCTCACACCTCGGCGCCCCTCAGGGTGACGGCCATGTGGGAGGACAGCAGTGGCCAGATGTTCCACGCCCACTGGTTCTGCCCGGGCTCGGACACCGTCCTGGGGGCCACCTCGGACCCTCTGGAGCTGTTCCTGGTGGACGAGTGCGAGGACATGCAGCTGTCCTACATCCACGGCAAGGTCAACGTCATCTACAAGGCGCCCTCGGACAACTGGGCCATGGAGGTGGGGACAGCGCCGCGGGGTCCGGCCGGTGCCGGTCAGCGCGGCCGATGCCGGCCACCCCGCTGGTTTTGTCCTTCAGGGCGGGCTGGACACGGAGATCAAGATGGTGGAAGACGATGGGAGGACCTACTTCTACCAGATGTGGTACGACCAGGAGTACGCGCGCTTCGAGAGCCCGCCCGACGCGCAGCCCACCGAGGACAACAAGTACAAGTCAGTTTTTGGGTGGAAAACCTGAAATTTTGGGTTCTTCCCGCCCCAAAAATGGATTTTTTTGGAGAACGTGGTGATGTTCCAGCAGGTTCTGCTTGAGCTGCGCACGCCTGGACGAGGTGAGGCACAAGGAGATCCCCAAGGTGGCCGAGCCGCTGGAGGAGGCCGATGGCAAGATGTTCTACGCCGTGGCCACCAAGAACGGCGTCCAGTACCGGGTGGGGGACGGCGTCTACCTGCTGCCAGACGCCTTCTCCTTCAGGTGGGTTTGGGGACCTCACCTTTGGGGTGGGATTCGGGGATTTTTGGGGTCTTCCCACCTGTAAATGGAGGTCTGGTGTCCTGAAGTTCCAGAAGTTTGGCATCAGAATTACCCCAGATTTGGTTTTCGGTTGTTTGATTGGGAGGTGGCTCTGGTGGGATGATGTGTTTTGGGGGCAAATTGGAATTTGGGAATTGCAGGATCGGAGAATTCAAGTTGGGAGATCCCTCTGAGATTCCAAATTTTAACCCAATTTTGGGGGGTAAATTGTAATTATGGAGTTAAGGCTCTAAAACCTCTCCAAGATCTCTCAATTCCAACTCTTAACCCAACTTTTGAAAAAAAAAAATTGGAATCAAGGCTGGAAAACCCACAAGATCTTTCAGTTCCGAATCTTGACCCAACTTCTGGTGGACAAATTGGAATTATGGAATCATAGAACCAATTAAAGTTAGGAGACCCAGCCAAGATCCCTGAATTCCAAACCTTCACCCAACTTTTGGTGAACAATTTGGAATCAAGGCTGGAAAACCCTTCCAGGATCTCTTAATTCCACATCTTCACCCAACTTTTGGTGAACAAATTGGAATCAAGGCTGGAAAACCCTTCCAGGATCTCTTAATTCCACATCTTCACCCAACTTTTGGTGAACAATTTGGGATCAAGGCTGGAAGACCCCTCCATAATCCCTGAATTCCAAACCTTCACCCAACTTTTGGTGAACAATTTGGAATCAAGGCTGGAAAACCCTTCCAGGATCTCTTAATTCCACATCTTCACCCAACTTTTGGTGGACAAATTGGAATTATGGAATTAAAGAACCAGTTAAGGTTAGAAGACCCCTCCAAGATTCCTCGATTCTTACTGTTCACCCAAATTTTGAGAAAAAAAAAATCGGGGTCAAGGCTAGAAAACTCCTGCAAGCTCCCTCAAGTCTAAATCTTCACCCAAATTTTGACATAAAAACTGGGGTCAAAGCTGGAAAACCCCACAAAATCCTCCAATTCCAAATCTTCACCCAACTTCCGGTGCACAAACCGCACTCAAGGCTGGCAAACCCCCTCCAAGACCCTTCCAACTCCACCCTCCCAAACTCCACGTCCCGACGTTTTTCGGGACGTTTCTCCCCGATTTCCCCAGCGTGAAGCCGGCCAGCCCGGCCAAGAGGCCCAAGAAGGAGGCGGTGGACGAGGAGCTGCACCCCGAGCACTACCGGAAGTACTCGGAGTACATCAAGGGCAGCAACCTGGACGCGCCCGACCCGTTCCGCGTGGGCCGCATCAAGAGCATCTTCTGCAGCCTGCGCGGCAACGGCAAGCCCAACGAGGCCGACATCAAACTCTGCATCTACAAGTTCTACAGGTGCCAAATCCGGGGGTTTTTTTGGGGGGATTTAGGGGGCTGGGAAGGTTTGGAGTTGGTGGTGAAAGCGGGGCTTGGTGTGGTGGCCCAAATCTTCGGAGGTTCTTGGTTGACTTCCCAACTTGGACGATCCTTGTTGGACCTTCCCAGTTGGAAGAACTCTCACAGAATTGGGAGGATTGTCCCAAGCTTGGCCTCAAAATCGGGAATTTTGTCCCCGGTTCTATGAGGGTTTCCAAAATTGGGAAAATGCTGCCAAAATTTGATGAGGATTTGGGGTCGGTGGCGTGAGCAGTGCTGGGAATTGGGGTAGAAATCCATGGACTTGGAGAATCCTGATGGGACATCTTTGGATGTCTTTGGACTTCTTTGGATGCCTTTGGGGTTTTTTGGGTATCTTTGGAGATTTTGGGAGGTTTTTGGATGTCCTGGCATGTCTTGAAATGTCTTTGGATGTCTCTGGATGCCTTTGGGGTTTTTTGGGTATCTTCGGAGATTTTGGGACATTTTTGGATGTCTTGAGATGTCTTTGGACTTCTTTGGATGCCTTTGGGGTTTTTTGGGTATCTTCGGAGATTTTGGGACATTTTTGGATGTCTTGAGATGTCTTTGGACTTCTTTGGATGCCTTTGGGGTTTTTTGGGTATCTTCGGAGATTTTGGGACATTTTTGGATGTCTTGAGATGTCTTTGGACTTCTTTGGATGCCTTTGGGGTTTTTTGGGTATCTTCGGAGATTTTGGGACATTTTTGGATGTCCTGGCATGTCTTTAGATGTCTTTGGACTTCTTTGGGTGCCTTTGGGGTTTTTTGGGTATCTTTGGAGATTTTGGGATGTTTTTGGATGTCTTGAGATGTTTTTGGACTTCTTTGGATTTTTTTTTTTTTGTATCTTTGGCTTTTTTGGGACCTTTTTGGATGTCCTGGCATGTCTTTAGATGTCTCTGGACTTCTTTGGGTGCCTTTGGGGTTTTTTGGGTATCTTTGGAGATTTTGGGACATTTTTGGATGTCTTGAGATGTTTTTGGACTTCTTTGGATTTTTTTTTTTTTGTATCTTTGGCTTTTTTGGGACCTTTTTGGATGTCCTGGCATGTCTTTAGATGTCTCTGGACTTCTTTGGGTGCCTTTGGGGTTTTTTGGGTATCTTTGGAGATTTTGGGACATTTTTGGATGTCTTGAGACGTCTTTGGATTTCTTTGGCCTTCTTTGGATGCCTTTGGGGTTTTTTTGGGTATCTTTGGAGATTTTGGTACAGTTTTGGATGTCTTGAGACGTCTTTGGATTTCTTTGCCCTTCTTTGGATGTCGTGGGACGTCTTTGGACATCTTGGGACATTTTTGGCCAACTCTTGATGCCTCAAGCTCCCTTAAAACCCTTTTCCCCCAATCCACTCCCCATCCCACCCCCAATCTTCCCTCCATCCCACCCAAAATCCCCTCTCCAAACCCCAACCCCACCGAGAGGAGGACCCACCTCGCTGTTGTCCCCTAATCCCGGCGTTTTCCCGGGAATCTCCAGGCCTGAGAACACCCACAAGTCCACCAAGGCGAGCTACCACGCCGACATCAACCTGCTCTACTGGAGCGACGAGGAGGCCACCGTGGAGTTCCGGGCGGTCCAGGGCCGCTGCTCCGTGGTCTACGGCGAGGACCTGACCGAGAGCATCCAGGACTACTCGGCCGGCGGCCTGGACCGCTTCTACTTCCTGGAGGTGAGGCAACGGGAATTCCAGGGGGAGAGGAGGGGTCTGGAGACACCAGGGATGGAGCAAAGTTGAGGTTCTGGGTGGTTTTCCATGGAAGGGCTTGGATTTGGGGCCGGTTCTGAGATTTTGGGGAGCGAATCTTGGGTACTGAACTGGGGTTTTCAAGGATCTGGATGAATTCCTGGAGGTCTGGAGGCACCAGGGATGGAGAAAAGTGGGGGTTTTGGTGTCTCCAGGTGGGTTTTCCATGGAGGACATGGATTTGGGGCCGGTTCTGAGATTTTGGGGTGTGAATCTTTGGTGCTAAACTGGGGTTTCAAAAGATCTGGATGAGTTCCTGGAGGTCTGGAGACACCAGGGATGGAGCAAAGTTGAGGTTCTGGGTGGTTTTCCATGGAAGGGCTTGGATTTGGGGCCGGTTCTGAGATTTTGGGGTGTGAATCTTTGGTGCTAAACTGGGGTTTCAAAAGATCTGGATGAGTTCCTGGAGGTCTGGAGACACCAGGGATGGAGAAAAGTGGGGGTTTTGGTGTCTGCAGGTGGGTTTTCCATGGAAGGGCTTGGATTTGGGGCCGGTTCTGAGATTTTGGGGTGTGAATCTTTGGTGCTAAACTGGGGTTTCAAAAGATCTGGATGAATTCCTGGAGGTCTGGAGACACCAGGGATGGAGAAAAGTGGGGGTTTTGGTGTCTCCAGGTGGGTTTTCCATGGAGGACATGGATTTGGGGCCGGTTCTGAGATTTTGGGGTGTGAATCTTTGGTGCTAAACTGGGGTTTCAAAAGATCTGGATGAGTTCCTGGAGGTCTGGATGCACCAGGGATGGAGCAAAGTTGAGGTTCTGGGTGGTTTTCCATGGAAGGGTTTGGATTTGGGGCCGGTTCTGAGATTTTGGGGAGCGAATCTTGGGTACTGAACTGGGGTTTCAAGGATCTGGATGAGTTCCTGGAGGTCTGGATGAGTTCCTGGAGATCTGGATGAGTTCCTTGAGGTCTGGAGGCACCAGGGATGAAGTAAATTTGGGGTTCTGGTGTCTGCAGGTGGGTTTTCCATGGAGGACATGGATTTGGGGCCGGTTCTGAGATTTTGGGGTGTGAATCTTTGGTGCTAAACTGGGGTTTCAAAAGATCTGGATGAGTTCCTGGAGGTCTGGATGAGTTCCTGGAGATCTGGATGGGTTCCTGGAGGTCTGGATGAGTTCCTGGAGATCTGGATGGGTTCCTGGAGGTCTGGATGAGTTCCTGGAGATCTGGATGGGTTCCTGGAGGTCTGGATGAGTTCCTGGAGATCTGGATGGGTTCCTGGAGGTCTGGATGAGTTCCTGGAGATCTGGATGGGTTCCTGGAGGTCTGGATGAGTTCCTGGAGATCTGGATGGGTTCCTGGAGGTCTGGATGAGTTCCTGGAGATCTGGATGGGTTCCTGGAGGTCTGGATGAGTTCCTGGAGATCTGGATGGGTTCCTGGAGGTCTGGATGAGTTCCTGGAGATCTGGATGGGTTCCTGGAGGTCTGGATGAGTTCCTGGAGATCTGGATGGGTTCCTGGAGGTCTGGAGACACCAGGGATGGAGAAAAGTTGCCTTCTGGTGAAATGGGGATTTTTTTGTTTCCTTTTTTTTCCAGGCTTACAACGCCAAAACCAAGAGCTTTGAGGATCCTCCCAACCACGCCCGGAGCTCTGGGAACAAAGGGAAGGGGAAGGGGAAAGGGAAAGGTGAGGCTGGGAAAGGTGGAAAAAGGGTGGAAAAAGGGTGGAAAGCTGGTGGGAAAAGGGCAGGGAAAGGGATGGGAAAAGGGGCAGGAATGGGTGGGAAAAGACAGGAAAAGGGGCAGAAAAAGGGGTGGAAAAGGGGCAGAAAAAGGGGTGGAAAAGGGGCAGAAAATGGGGTGGAAAAGGGGCAGAAAAAGGGGTGGAAAAGGGGCAGAAAAAGGGGTGGAAAAGGGGCAGAAAATGGGTAAAAAAGGGGCTGAAAATGGGTAAAAAAGTGGCTGAAAATGGGGTAAAAAAGTGGCTGAAAATGGGGTGGAAAAGGGGCTGAAAAATGAGGTGGAAAAGGGGCAAAAAATGGGGTGGAAAGGGGGCGGAAAAATGGGGTGGAATAGGGGCAGAAAATGGGTAAAAAAGGGGGCAGAAAAAGGGGTGGAAAAGGGGCAGAAAATGGGGTGGAAAAGGGGCAAAAAATGGGGTGGAAAGGGGGCAGAAAATGGGTAAAAAAGGGGGCAGAAAAAGGGGTGGAAAAGGGGCAGAAAATGGGGTGGAAAAGGGGCAAAAAATGGGGTGGAAAGGGGGCAGAAAATGGGTAAAAAAGGGGGCAGAAAAAGGGGTGGAAAAGGGGCAGAAAATGGGGTGGAAAAGGGGCAAAAAATGGGGTGGAAAGGGGGCAGAAAATGGGTAAAAAAGGGGGCAGAAAAAGGGGTGGAAAAGGGGCAGAAAATGGGGTGGAAAAGGGGCAAAAAATGGGGTGGAAAGGGGGCAGAAAATGGGTAAAAAAGGGGGCAGAAAAAGGGGTGGAAAAGGGGCAGAAAATGGGGTGGAAAAGGGGCAAAAAATGGGGTGGAAAGGGGGCAGAAAATGGGTAAAAAAGGGGGCAGAAAAAGGGGTGGAAAAGGGGCAGAAAATGGGGTGGAAAAGGGGCAAAAAATGGGGTGGAAAGGGGGCAGAAAATGGGTAAAAAAGGGGGCAGAAAAAGGGGTGGAAAAGGGGCAGAAAATGGGGTGGAAAAGGGGCAAAAAATGGGGTGGAAAGGGGGCAGAAAATGGGTAAAAAAGGGGGCAGAAAAAGGGGTGGAAAAGGGGCAGAAAATGGGGTGGAAAAGGGGCAAAAAATGGGGTGGAAAGGGGGCAGAAAATGGGTAAAAAAGGGGGCAGAAAAAGGGGTGGAAAAGGGGCAGAAAATGGGGTGGAAAAGGGGCAAAAAATGGGGTGGAAAGGGGGCAGAAAATGGGTAAAAAAGGGGGCAGAAAAAGGGGTGGAAAAGGGGCAGAAAATGGGGTGGAAAAGGGGCAAAAAATGGGGTGGAAAGGGGGCAGAAAATGGGTAAAAAAGGGGGCAGAAAAAGGGGTGGAAAAGGGGCAGAAAATGGGGTGGAAAAGGGGCAAAAAATGGGGTGGAAAGGGGGCAGAAAATGGGTAAAAAAGGGGGCAGAAAAAGGGGTGGAAAAGGGGCAGAAAATGGGGTGGAAAAGGGGCAAAAAATGGGGTGGAAAGGGGGCAGAAAATGGGTAAAAAAGGGGGCAGAAAAAGGGGTGGAAAAGGGGCAGAAAATGGGGTGGAAAAGGGGCAAAAAATGGGGTGGAAAGGGGGCAGAAAATGGGTAAAAAAGGGGGCAGAAAAAGGGGTGGAAAAGGGGCAGAAAATGGGGTGGAAAAGGGGCAAAAAATGGGGTGGAAAGGGGGCAGAAAATGGGTAAAAAAGGGGGCAGAAAAAGGGGTGGAAAAGGGGCAGAAAATGGGGTGGAAAAGGGGCAAAAAATGGGGTGGAAAGGGGGCAGAAAATGGGTAAAAAGGGGGCAGAAAATGGGGTGGAAAAGGGGCTGAAAAATGAGGTGGAAAAGGGGCTGAAAAATGGGATGGAAAAGGGGCAGAAAATGGGTAAAAAAGGGGCAGAAAATGGGGTGGAAAGGGGGCAGAAAAGGGGTAAAAAAATGGGTAAAAACATGGCAGAAAAAGGGTAAAAAAGGGTGTGGGAGGTGCTGGATGACCAGAGGAGGAGGAGGAAGAGCAGGGACTGAGCCGTGCCCGGCCGGGGTTTTGCAGGGAAGGGCAAAGGGAAGGCGGCGAGCGCGGAGCGGAGCGAGCAGCGGCCGGCCGCGCCGCGGGCGCCCAAGCTCAGGACGCTGGACGTGTTCTCCGGCTGTGGCGGCCTCTCCGAGGGCTTCCACCAGGCAGGTGAGGGCCGGCTCCTGGAGCTGGGGCTGGGGAAGGTTGGGAAGGGTCTCACAGGTCTGGAGCTGGGGAAGGTTGGGAAGGGTCTCACGGGTCTGGCCGAGCCGTGCCCGGCCGGGGTTTTGCAG
>NW_024501416.1:0-802 GCF_017590055.1 Onychostruthus taczanowskii
ACGGCTTCGTGCACAGGTGCCCGGAACCCCCCAATGCCCCCCAAAACCACAATTCCCACCAAAAGCCGAAATTCCCCCGGGGAAAAATCCTATTAAAAAGGAAAAAATTCCTGTAAAAAATGTCATAAAAAGCAAAAATTCCCGTTAAAAAATCCCAAAGAAATCCAAAATTCCCATTAAAAATCCAAAATTCCCATTAAAAATCTCATAAAAATCCTATTAAAAAGGAAAAATTCCCACCAAAAATCTCAGAAAAATCAAAAGTTCCCATGAAAAAATCCAAAATTCCCATTAAAAGATCCCATAACAATCCAAAATTCCCATCAAAAAATCCCCAAAAAAATTCCAAAATTCCCATTAAAAATCCCAAAAAAAATCCAAAATTCCC
Source organism: Onychostruthus taczanowskii (assembly GCF_017590055.1). Lineage (NCBI taxonomy): Eukaryota > Metazoa > Chordata > Aves > Passeriformes > Passeridae > Onychostruthus > Onychostruthus taczanowskii. The sequence goes on from NW_024501416.1 coordinate 389, forward strand.
ATCAAAAAATCCCAAAAAAATCCAAAATTCCCATTAAAAATCTCATAAAAATCAAAGATTCCCATTAAAACTCCCAAAAAAAATCCAAAATTCCCCCCAAAACTTCTTATTTTTTCCCAAAAACTTTGGGATTTCCCCCAAAAAAAATTCACATTTCTCTCCCAAGTTCTTCCTTTTTCCCCAAAAAATTTCACTCTTTTTTGCCAAATTTTCACTTTTTTCCCCCAAATTTTCACTTTTTTCCCCCAAATCTTCACTTTTTTTCCTCCAAACTTTGGGATTTTTCCCAATTTTGGGGTTTTTTTCCCAAATTTTGGTGTTCTCACCCCAAAATTGCACTCCCCCCCCCCAAATGACAATATTTTCCCCAAAAATTTTGTATTTTTCCCAAAAATTTCACAAATTTTCCAAAAT
>NW_024501417.1:0-802 GCF_017590055.1 Onychostruthus taczanowskii
TTTATGCTGTTTCATCCCAAACCTAAAGGTGTACAAATCTAACAGTTTCCTTAAGTATAGAATGTACAAAGAGACAGAGCTGTGAGAAATGTAAAGACTCTTTTGCGAGACTTGGGAAAAAACCTTCAAAAACAAAAGAAAAAGCAAAACTTCACAAATTAATAATGAACCACAAAATACTTTTATCCCCCCAAAAATCCCCTTTATGGAAATAATTGACTTGAAAAAAAACCCTGAATTCTTCAGTTACAAGATGACTGTTAACTCTACCTGCTGATTGTATCATACATAGTGCAATACTGGGTTTGAGCCAGATCCAAATAAATAATTTCAGGATAAAACAAATTCTTTCCTGGCCCATCCATTCCTGTGCCATTGGAATGCTCTCAGCCATTACACTGGACAGGAGCTGATGGCTTTTCCTGTGTTCCAGATAAGATTTATAAGACTGTGGCTTGTAAAGCATTTTTTGACAATTTCCATGTGCTTGCATAAACTTTTTCCACGGGATAATGGTGAATTTTAAATAGGCGTGAATTTGCCCGCTTTTTTATTGTTATAATTTGAGTTATATGACACTGTGTTAAGTATGACAGATCCTTCTTATCTATTGCAGAAATATCCTTTTTTAGCTTTTTGTTTGCCCTGTGCACAAAGCAGGATCCTCCTTACCGAGTGCAGTGGTGTTTGTATTGGGTCTGGAAGGCCATCTAGTGACACAACTGCGCAGGGGAAAATGAAAAGCCTTACTCAAATTATGGTTTGGGTTTTTTTCCTTATTTGAATTAAACGGTCTTGCTAC
>NW_024501418.1:0-801 GCF_017590055.1 Onychostruthus taczanowskii
CCTTTTCTTTACAGATTAAATCCCACAATTAACCAGTCTCAACCTGAAAACCAAGAGCTGTCTTGATTAGATTTTGGTGGCAGATCTCTGTGTAGCATCCCCCAGTGTTCCATGGCTGACAGACAAGGAACAGGAGGACTCTCTGTCCTCCATTAATCAATTTTTCTGGCTCTACTGAATGCCCTCACTACAGGATACATGGAAGACAACCCAAGGATGCAGCCAGCCCAAAACGACCTGCTAGGTTTTAACATCAGCTGTTTAATTGTCACACAAAAATCCCTGTGATTTACACACTTCTACCTTCCACTCTTCATGATGTATTTTTTTGCTGTTTTTGCTTTATCCAAGCAATGCTGCCCTCAGTTCTCATGTGGGAGGTGGCCCCTTGGCAGTGATTAAATCACAGGGAGGGGATGTGCCTGCAGCCAGCCAGCAGGAGAAACAGCACAGGCATTTTCACTCTTATTTCCATATTTTAAACACTTGACTAAACTTTCTCCCTGTGCACAGAGCGAAGTGCTGTGGTTGATCATTCAGACAGCTCTGTCAGCCTGTGTTTCCATGAGCAGAGTCAGGCTGGGCTCTTGAGCTCTACCTGTTCCCTGATTAATGAGCTTTTGCTCTGGCTGGGCATTTCACAGAAAAGGCTTATTTTCTATTTATAGGCACTATTTGCAATGCCACCTCTGTGGCATCGAAATTTATAATCAGCAAACTGCTACAGGGAAAAATATGTTCCAGTTAATATTAAATGAGCAATGCGGGTTTTGGGGTTTGGTTTCTTTTTTTTTTTTTTTT
>NW_024501419.1:0-794 GCF_017590055.1 Onychostruthus taczanowskii
TTTTTTTTTTTTAATTATCTGACTTTGGATAAATTCCAGGTTCATCAGCTGTAAAATTATTCTTCAGCATTCTCTATTTTACTCTATGTACATTTGCAAACATTGCTTCCTTCTTTTCTTACACTGCCAGGGGATCTTTACTTCTTCATTAATCCCTTGCAGGTAATCACCTATAAATGAAGTTATATGATTAAATTACTCCTTCCTACTCAGCTAATTTCTATGCTTCTATGAATCAGTGCTCAAATATAAATTTTTGATGTTGCTGCTGTGAGTAGAAGATGTAACTATGAATGAGCTGGGGGAAAAAATCACTATTAGAAAATTATATTAACAACTTCTCAACATCCTAAGAGAGAGAGACTCATTTCAACTTTTTACCTTCTTAATCACTTTTCTTTCCTCCTCATTTCACTATTCCCTGGTCTGTGAATCCTGTTTATTAATTTTTCCCTGTGTTTATCTTTCTCTCCTTCTTTTCCTTGGCAGCCTTCCTCAGCACCACAGAGGCATCTAGTAACCTGTAGCAAGAGCAAGGTCTCGTTGTGCTGTGTTGATACACATCACCTAAGCATCTGCTCTTGGTTTTAGGAAATCAGGTTGCAGGCTCTGTTCTATGGCACTGTTCTGAACAGCCTCTCCTTCAGCTCTACTGCAGTTTTACTACAAATCATATTTCTAATGTGCACTGAGATTCTTCCAAGTGAAAGATGCTTGTACTAAACCATGGTTTCTTCTCATGTGTCACAATTTTTGAACATATCTTTTTAATAATTCCCCCTCTCTTCTACACA
>NW_024501420.1:0-801 GCF_017590055.1 Onychostruthus taczanowskii
TGGGGAATTTTGGGGGAAAAATGGGGAGATTTGGTGAAAAACGGGAAGATCTGGGGGGAAAATTGGGGAGATTTGGGGACAAAAAATGGGGAAAAATGGGGAAATTTGGGGGGAAAATGGAAATTTTGAGGGGGAAAATAGGGGAAAAAAGGAGGAAAATGGGGAAAAATTGGGGATTTTGGAGAGATTTTGGGGGACAAAATGGGGATTTTGGGGAGATTTGGGGGGAAATGGGAAAAAATGGGGGAAAATGGGGAAAAATGGGGGAAAATGGGGAAAATGGGGAATTTTGGGGGGAAAATGGGATTTTTTTGGGAGGGAACTTGGGAATTTTGGGGATTCCCAGTCCCTCCCAGTATAAACCAGTATAAACCAGTCCAAACCGGTTCAAACCAGTACAGACCAGTGGGGTTGGGCGGGGCCTCAGGGGGCGGCTCCGTCTCGAAGGCGACGTTGGCGGACTGGGGGGAGAAACCGGTTCAGACCAGTATGGACCAGTATGGACCAGTATGGACCAGTACGGACCAGTATGGACCAGTATAAACCAGTACGGACCAGTACGGACCAGTATGGACCAGTACGGACCAGTATGGACCAGTATGGACCAGTACGGACCAGTACGGACCAGTATAAAAATCCCATTTCCCCCATTTTTAACCCCTTACTTCCCATTTTAATTTAATTGTAACCCTTTTTCCTCCATTTTTAACCCTTTCTTCCCCATTTTTCCACCCTTTATCCCCATTTCCCCCCAATTTTTAACCCTTTCCCCCACCATTTCCCCCCTCCCAGTCCCCCCCA
>NW_024501421.1:0-801 GCF_017590055.1 Onychostruthus taczanowskii
CTCTGGTGCATTTCTCTTCAGCTGTACTGCTGGTACTAACTATAGGTTACTCTTGGCAAAAGTCTGATTTTGTGTTGATAAGGAGCTTCAGTGTGTTTGGGTGCATCTATAATTACAAGATAACTGGGAAAATATATTTCATGTGGCTGGAGTTTTAGTTGGAATCTATCACTGGGATTGTTATGGGAATGCTTGTGCTGAAATGTAGTCTGCCTCTTGTGAGACAGTGGATACCTTCACTATCTCATTCAGTGATATTTTAAAATTCATGTTGAAGTTAAAATGAAAATTCAAGTGGAGGTTTGTTAAGAAAACTATTTTTCTTAAATTCTTTTTGTGAAGGTTAGTAATAATCTCCTCCTGCCTCTGCTATTTTCAGCCCTCCCAGGGTAACAGGGTGATCCTTTCAGTTCAGTCCTTAGTGCAGAAGGAGCTGTGTTCACATCAATCCAAAGAGACCTTCTTAATTGTATTTTTTTAACAACTAATGATTATTTTCTTATTTGAAAGAAAGAAATTCAAAGCTAACATTCGTTGTGCTGCTGAAAATGTCACCTGACACGTTGTAGCATGTTTTTATAGATGTGTGCACACACACATAGACATTTATGTAAATGTTCTTGTATGTATATATGTATATACACCAATTAGTACTGTGCAGTCGAGAGGGATGGAGTTCTTTGCTTGGCTCTGACAGCACAGTCAGCAAGCCTGAGTTATATATGACAGGGTTCTTTCTGGGTATGACATCATATTTTCTGATGTTTCCACAGTCAGGCTTGTTTATTAATAATGGCAGCT
>NW_024501422.1:0-800 GCF_017590055.1 Onychostruthus taczanowskii
ATTCAGGATTTGGGCCCAAAATCCCACCCCAAGTCCGACCCCGAATCCCAAAAATTCCCCAAAATCCCCTCAAGGTTCCCAAAAATTCCACTCCAAAATCCCCCAAAATTCATCCAAAATCCCCCAAAATTCACCCAAAATCCCGCAGATTCACCCCCCAAGACTCCCCCAATCCCAAAATTCACCCAAAACCCCTCAAAATTCACTCAGATTCTGCCCCCAAAATCCGGGATTTGAGCCCAAAATTCCCCCAAAAATCCCAAAATCCCAAAAATCTCCTGAAGATTCCCAAAAAAATCCAGTTCAAATTCCCTGAAAATTCCCCCAAAACACTCAAAATTCCCTTGGATTCCGCCCCCAAAATTTGGGATTCCATCCCAAAATCCCAAAAAAAACCCCTCAAAAAATGCACTTCAAAATTCACCCAAATCTCAAAATCCCAGAAATTCCCCAAAATCCCCTCAAGATTCCCAAAAAATTCTGCTCCAAAATTCACCCAAAACCCCGCAAAATTCACTCAGATTCTGTCCCCAAAATCTGGGATTTGAGCCCAAAATTCCCCCAAAAATCTCAAGATTCCCAAAAAATCCAGGTCAAATTCCCTGAAAAGTCCCCCAAAAGCCTCAAAATTCCCCAAAATCCCTCAAAATTCCCTCGGATTCCACCCCAAGTTTGAGATTCGATCCCAAAATTCCCAAAAATCCCCTTGAGATTCCCAAAAAATCTGCTCCAAAATCCCTGAAAATTCCCCCAAAATTCCGTCAGATTCTGCACCAAAATTTGGGATTTGATCCCAAAAT
>NW_024501423.1:0-800 GCF_017590055.1 Onychostruthus taczanowskii
TAAAAAAAAAATTCCTCAATTTTTACCAAAAATTCTGAAAATTTTTAGGAAAAATTCCCAAAATTTCAGGAAAAAAATTCTGAAACCCACAAATTTTAGGGAAAAATCCCAAAAATATTTATGACAAATATATAGAATTTTTTTAGGAAAATATCCCCAAATTTTGAGAAAAAAAATCAGATTTTTTGGAAGTCATTTTTTTGTCTAAAAATCTCATTTTTGCCCAAAAATTCCCATATTTTCGCTAAAAATCCCCAAATTTTTTAGCAATAAATCCCTAAAATTTGAGGAATAAAATCCCAAATTTTGAGCCAAACAAATTCCAAGTTTTAGAGAAAAAAAATCCAAATTTTGGGCAATAAATTGAATTTTTACCCCAAATTTCCCCTTTTTGTCTAAAATACCCATTTTTTCACCAAAATGTCCCAAATTTTCTCTAAAAATTCTGAATTTCAAGGAAAATTTCTGTATTTTTGGGAAAAATTCCCAATATCTGATAAAAGACAAAAATGTAATGAAAGAATTCCAAATTTTAACCAAATTTTGCACAATTTTCAACAGAAATCCACATTTTTTGGTGAAAAATTCCCAATTTTTTTAGGAAAAAATCCCAAAATTTTGGGAAAAAACCCCAACTTTTTAGGAAAAAATCCTCAAATTTTTAGGAAAAATTTCTCCAAATTTCCCCAAATTTGGGGGGAAAATTCCAATTTTTATCCAAATTTTTCCCCATTTTTTGCCCCAAAATTCCCAAATTTTCGCTAAAAATCCCCAAAATTTTTAGAAACAAATCCCTAAAA
>NW_024501424.1:0-234 GCF_017590055.1 Onychostruthus taczanowskii
GCCAGGGCCCGGCTCAGGGAGGTTGGAGAGAAATCATCATCGGAGGTGACATCGCCACGCCACCAGATGGGACAAATGCACCCTATGATGTCCTCGAGGTCCCTGGTGAATTTGTCCAGTTCTGAGTACAGGTGCCCTGAGGACTCGAGCAGAATCAACTCATTCTGCCTGGGCAGGGTGGCCAGCAGCTCGCCCAGGGTGGCCACCACGGTGACCTGTGGCTGCAGCAGGGCT
>NW_024501424.1:272-552 GCF_017590055.1 Onychostruthus taczanowskii
TTGTGGTAACCTGATGTGGACCCCTGCCCCTAAGGGATCCCCTTTGTCCCCTCCATCCCTTTGTCACCCCCTTGGTCCCCCTTTCACCCCCTGCCCCTCTGCTTGTACCTCCTCCAGCCCCCTGCCCCCTCTGCTGTCCCCTCTGCCACTCCCTTGCCCCACTGTTGTCCCCTCCGGCCACCCCCCGTGTCCCTCCCATGCCCCATTGCACCCTCCCCCACAGTGTCCCCTCTGCTGTCCCTCCTCCCCACCCCACCCCACCCTGTCGCAACTCTTGGGG
>NW_024501424.1:4509-5430 GCF_017590055.1 Onychostruthus taczanowskii
TCTCTCCTCACCCGGGCTTCATGCCCGGCCACCACCTCGGCCCCCTCCTCCCTGCCCAGGGCCTGACCCAGCTCCACCATGTTTTCCTGAGCTGTCCCACCACGGGCAGCCTCGTCCTGCAGCTCCCTGGCCCGGGCGGTGGCCGTGGGCACCACCATGTTGTCTGCCTCAGTGACCACCTCCCTGCAGGTGTTGCGGAGCCACGTGGCTTTCCAGGCCAGCTGCTCCCAACTGCACTCGAGGCGAATCGCCATTGAGTGCCAGTTATCGGCCGCCATTGCCACCGGGTTCTCGGTGTTCCATGGGGCGCTCTTGTAGGCGGCCAGGGCCCGGCTCAGGGAGGTGGCAGGGTCGTCATCATCGGTGGTGTCACTGCGGTGCCACCAGGTGTCATCAATGCTGTACAGGGCGGACCGGAGCTCCCTGGTGAATTTCTCCAGTTCTGAGAACAGGCACAATGGGGACACGGGCAGCAGCATCATCTTGGCCCGCCTGGGCAGGGTGGCCAGCAGCTCGCCCAGGATGGCCACCACGGCGATCTGTGGCTGCAGCAGGGCCGGGGACATCTGAGGAGGACAGAGGGGAGGTGTCAGGGACATGGTGGCACTTATAGCCTCCTGCGGTGGCCCCATGCACCCAAGGGGTCCCCCTTGTCCTCTCAGTCCCTTTGTCACACTCTTACTCCTTCTGCCACCCCCTGCCCCTCTCCTCATAGCCCCTCCAGCCCCCTGCCCCCACTGCTGTCCCCTCTGCCCCCTGCCACCAGCCCCGGTGTCCCCGGCCCCCCTCGGTCACGTCTGCGCTTCCTGCCACTCCCTCCTCTCCCCTTTGTGATCCCTTATCCCTAATGGGGGCAACACCCCCCGTGTCCCCCCCATTCCTCATTGCCCCCTCCCCACCCCATGCCCCCTCCCCCGCAGT
>NW_024501425.1:0-800 GCF_017590055.1 Onychostruthus taczanowskii
TGGAAATGCTGCGGCCTAGGCCCGGCCAAGGGGCCTTAGGTGGAGCTGCCGGTGCTTTTCTGGGTGTTCAGTCTAGAGTAGGCTTGAACAGATCTAAGAAAAAGGAAAAAAATCACAGTCCAGGGAACTTCTTTGCCACAGCTAGTTAAAACTAACTAAAAGCAAAAAAAGGGGAAAAGAGGAGCTCTGTCCTGCTGTTTGTACGTCCGCAGACAACACAGTCCAGGAGCAGGAATGTGGAGGAGTGAGTGCAGTCTGAAAACAAACTGCGCGCTTCTTCCCTCCCCTCTTCACTCTCTGGAAGAGAGTCTTAAAGGTGTAAAACTTATTATTCAGTATAAACAAGACAAGACGATTGGGGATAAAAGCATTATATAGTTAACTTAGGACATTCCACTTCTTATCTTCATATTGTTAGCTTACTACTAAAACTAATATATATTCTAATTCTACAAACACATACATTATACATCCAATATACAGCTATATACAGACAATGGTAGTAACATTCAGCAAACAGTGATATTTATACATAGTTCTTACTCAACAATTAGATCTTTTTGAGGTACACATTGTGTTCTTCTATTTTTTTGCATTATTCATCATGTGCAACCTGGTTCCTGAGCAAAAACAATTCCACGAATGGGTTTGTTTGTACTTTAGGCAGGATTGATTCAAACTGTTTTCCTTAACAAACTTCTGATATGTACTACTGGGACTTTGTCTTTATTTGCTTTGTGCAAAGGCTCAGATTGGGCAGGGCCTACTCGGTCAGTAGAGCTTCGGGTATTAACTAACCA
>NW_024501426.1:0-30000 GCF_017590055.1 Onychostruthus taczanowskii
GGGACAGGGGGACAAGGGGCGGGTGACATTCCCACGGTGCCCCCCCCTGCCCGGCCCCTCCCAGCGCCGGAATTCCCGCAAATCCCGAAAAAAACCCAAAAAAACAAAAAAACCGAGGTGACCCCGGGGATACCGGGGGGAGGGGGGGGGTCCCCGAAGTGTCCCCGTGTCCTCGGGGTGTCCCGGGGGTGTCCCGGGGGTGTCCCCGGTGTCCCGGGGGTGTCCCGGGGGTGTCCCGGGGGTGTCCCCATTGTCCCGGGGGTGTCCCGGGGCTGTCCCGGGGGTGTCCCCGTGTCCCGGGGGTGTCCCGGGGGTGTCCCCGTGTCCCGGGGGTGTCGCGGGGGTGTCCCCCTGTCCCGGGGGTGTCCCGGGGGTGTCCCGGGGGTGTCCCGGGGGTGTCCCGGGGGTGTCCCGGGGGTGTCCCGGGGGTGTCCCGGGGGTGTCCCGGGGGTGTCCCGGGGGTGTCCCGGGGGTGTCCCGGGGGTGTCCCGGGGCTGTCCCGGGGGTGTCCCGGGGGTCTCCCCGTGCCCCACGGTGCCCCCGCTGTCCCCCCAGGCTGGGAGGTGACACCGGAGCCGCCGCGAGGTTCCCGAGCGAGGCCCGAGGATTCCCGGGGCGGATCCGGCCCGGTACCGGCACCGGGAGCGCGCCAAGGTCAGCGGGGCCGGAGCCCGGACCCCGTGTCAGCCCCACGGACCCCGTGTCAGCCCCACAGACCCCAGCCCCGTGTCCAGCCCCACTGACCCCAGACCCCGTGTCCAGACCCCGTGTCCAGCCCCACTGACCCCAGACCCCGTGTCCAGTCCCTGGCCGGACCCACACCCGGTGTCCGGCCCCACCCTGACCCCAAATCCGGTGTCCAGCCTCTCCCTTTAACCCCCAGTCCTGTGTCCAGCCCCCCGCTGACCCCTGACCCCGTGTCCAGCCCTGCTGACCCCTGACCCGTGTCCATCCCCATGTCCCATGTCCTGTGTCCATCTGCGTGTCCCGTGTCCATCCCCATGTCCTGTGTCCCATGCCCACATCCCGTGTCCCACATCCCGTGTCCATCCGTGTCCCATGTCCCACATCCCGTGTCCCGTGTCCATCCGTGTGTCCCGTGTCCTGTGTCCATCTGTGTCCCATATCCCCACATCCCGTGTCCCGTGTTCCATCCCCACATCCTGTGTCCCGTGTTCCATCCCCACGTCCCGTGTCCCGTGTTCCATATCCCCACATCCCGTGTCCCATGTCCCGTGTCCATCCGTGTCCCATGTCCCACATCCCGTGTTCCATGTCCCGTGTCCCATGTCCCATCTCCCACGTCCCGTGTCCCGTGTCCATCCGTGTGTCCGTGTCCCATGCCCACATCCCGTGTCCTGTGTCCCATATCCCCACATCCCGTGTCCCACATCCCGTGTCCCACATCCTGTGTCCATCCGTGTCCCATGTCCCACATCCCGTGTCCACCCGTGTCCCATGTCCCACATCCCGTGTCCCGTGTCGCGGGCAGATGGAGCGCGAGGAGGAGGAGACGCGCGAGATCCTGCTGCCCAACTGGCAGGGCAGCGGCTCGCACGGCATCACCATCGCCCAGACCGACGACGGCGTCTTCGTCCGCCGCGTGCAGCAGAACTCGCCCGCCGCCCGCATGGGCGTGGTCAAGGAAGGTGGGCACACCTGGGGGCTCTGGGGACACCTGGGGACGTCCTGGGGGCATCTCAGGAGCTTCTGCCTCTGTCCCCGTGGGTGGTGACCCTGTGGTTCAAGAGTTTGGGGGCCAAATCTTGAGGGTTTGGGGGTTAAAATTGAAGTTTTGGGGACCTGGGGACATCCTGGTGGCATCTCAGGAGCTTCTGTCTCTGTCCCTGTGGGTGGTGACCCACTCATGGTGGGGACAGGGGTCCATCCCTGAGAGTTTGGGGTTCAAAATGGGATTTTTGGTCCATTTTGGTGTCACCTCAGGAGCTTCTGCCCCCTCTGCTCACCCCATGGTCAATCACAATGGGGACAGGGGGGTCCATCCCTGAGAGTTTTGGGGTTCAAAACTGGTTTTTCGGGGTTGTTTGGTGGCACCTCAGGAGCTTCTGCCTCCTCTGATCACCCCTCCAGCCCCACTGACCCCAGACCCCGTGTCCAGTCCCTGGCCGGACCCACACCCGGTGTCCGGCCCCACCCTGACCCCAAATCCGGTGTCCAGCCTCTCCCTTTAACCCCCAGTCCTGTGTCCAGCCCCCCGCTGACCCCTGACCCCGTGTCCAGCCCTGCTGACCCCTGACCCGTGTCCATCCCCATGTCCCATGTCCTGTGTCCATCTGCGTGTCCCGTGTCCATCCCCATGTCCTGTGTCCCATGCCCACATCCCGTGTCCCACATCCCGTGTCCATCCGTGTCCCATGTCCCACATCCCGTGTCCCGTGTCCATCCGTGTGTCCCGTGTCCTGTGTCCATCTGTGTCCCATATCCCCACATCCCGTGTCCCGTGTTCCATCCCCACATCCTGTGTCCCGTGTTCCATCCCCACGTCCCGTGTCCCGTGTTCCATATCCCCACATCCCGTGTCCCATGTCCCGTGTCCATCCGTGTCCCATGTCCCACATCCCGTGTCCCGTGTCCATCCGTGTGTCCCGTGTCCTGTGTCCATCTGTGTCCCATATCCCCACATCCCGTGTCCCGTGTTCCATCCCCACATCCTGTGTCCCGTGTTCCATCCCCACGTCCCGTGTCCCGTGTTCCATATCCCCACATCCCGTGTCCCATGTCCCGTGTCCATCCGTGTCCCATGTCCCACATCCCGTGTCCCACATCCCGTGTCCCACATCCTGTGTCCATCCGTGTCCCGTGTCCATCCCCACGTGTCCCACATCCCGTGTCCATCCGTGTCCCATGTCCCACATCCCGTGTCCCGTGTCCCGTGTCCATCCCCACATCCCATGTTCCGTGTCCATCCCCGTGTGCCATGTCCCACATCCCGTGTCCCGTGTCGCGGGCAGATGGAGCGCGAGGAGGAGGAGACGCGCGAGATCCTGCTGCCCAACTGGCAGGGCAGCGGCTCGCACGGCATCACCATCGCCCAGACCGACGACGGCGTCTTCGTCCGCCGCGTGCAGCAGAACTCGCCCGCCGCCCGCATGGGCGTGGTCAAGGAAGGTGGGCACACCTGGGGGCTCTGGGGACACCTGGGGACGTCCTGGGGGCATCTCAGGAGCTTCTGCCTCTGTCCCCGTGGGTGGTGACCCTGTGGTTCAAGAGTTTGGGGGCCAAATCTTGAGGGTTTGGGGGTTAAAATTGAAGTTTTGGGGACCTGGGGACATCCTGGTGGCATCTCAGGAGCTTCTGTCTCTGTCCCTGTGGGTGGTGACCCACTCATGGTGGGGACAGGGGTCCATCCCTGAGAGTTTTGGGGTTCAAAATGGGATTTTTGGTCCATTTTGGTGTCACCTCAGGAGCTTCTGCCCCCTCTGCTCACCCCATGGTCAATCACAATGGGGACAGGGGGGTCCATCCCTGAGAGTTTTGGGGTTCAAAACTGGTTTTTCGGGGTTGTTTGGTGGCACCTCAGGAGCTTCTGCCTCCTCTGATCACCCCATGGTCAATCACAGTGGGGACAGGGGTCCATCCCTGAGAGTTTTGGGGTTCAAAACTGGTTTTTCGGGGTTGTTTGGTGGCACCTCAGGAGCTTCTGCCCCCTCTGCTCACCCCGCAGTCACTCAAAATGGGGACAGAGGGGTCCATCCCTGAGAGTTTTGGGGTTCAAAACTGGTTTTTCGGGGTTGTTTGGTGTCACCTCGGGAGCTTCTGCCTCCTCTGATGACCCCGTGGTCACTCACACTGGGAACAGGGGTGTCCATCCCTGAGACTTTTGGGGTTCAAAATTGGTTTTTTGGGGTAGTTTGGTGGCACCTCAGGAGCTTCTGCCCCCTCTGCTAACTCCGTGGTCACTCAGGCAGGGACAGGGGTGTCCATCCCTGAGAGTTTTGGGGTTCAAAATTGGTTTTTTGGGGTAGTTTGGTGGCACCTCAGGAGCTTCTGCCTCCTCTGATGACCCCGTGGTCACTCACAGTGGGAACAGGGGTCCATCCCTGAGAGTTTTGGGGTTCAAAATTGGTTTTTTGGGGTAGTTTGGTGGCACCTCAGGAGCTTCTGCCTCCTCTGCTCACCCCACGGTCACTCGCAATGGGGACAGGGGCCTCTTCCCTGAGACTTTTGGGGTTCAAAATCAGATTTTTGGTCCATTCTGGTGTCACCTCGGGAGCCTCTGCCCCCTCTGCTCCCCCCGGTCGGGGACAGGGGGGTCCCTCCCGGTGTCCCCTCCCCAGCAGACCCCTGACCCGGCTGTCCCCCGTCCCCAGGGGATCAGATCGTCAGCGCCACCGTCTACTTCGACAAGCTGCAGTCGGGGGAGGCGGCGCAGCTGCTGCAGAGCATGGGGCAGCACACGCTGGGGCTGCGGCTGCAGCGCCGCGGCGACCGCTCGCCCACGGCCGGACACGGCTGCGGCCAGCTCGGACACGGCTGCGGCCAGCTGGCCTTCGCGCCCGGCAGCCCCGAGGTCGTGCTGGTGAGCGAGGAGGACGAGGAGGAGGAGGGTGGGTGAGGGGGAGGAAGATGTGGGGAGGAGGAGGATGAGGGTGAAGGTTAAGGAGAGGAAGATGAGGAGGAGGGAGGATGAGGATGAGGATGGTGGGGAGGAGGAGGATGGGGATGAGGATGAGGATGAGGATGAGGATGAGGATGAGGGAGGATGAGGACGAGAATGGTGGGGAGGAGGAGGATGAGGGTGAAGATGAAGATAAGGATGGAGATGAAGGTGATGAAGATGAGGATGGGGGAGGAGGAGGATGAGAATGGTGGGGAGGAGGAGGTTGAGGGGGATGAGGACAAGGACAGGGACGAGGATGAGGATGGGGATAAAGATTAAGGAGATGAAGATGAGGAGGGGGGAGGATGAGGATGAGAAGGGTGGGGAGGAGGAGGATGAGGATGAAGATGAAGATAAGGATGGAGATGAAGGGGATGAAGATGAGGAGGGGGGAGGATGAGGATGAGAAGGGTGGGGAGGAGGAGGATGAGGATGAGGATGGGGGAGGATGAGGACGAGAATGGTGGGGAGGAGGAGGATGAGGGGGATGAGGACAAGGACAGGGACGAGGATGAGGATGGGGATAAAGATTAAGGAGATGAAGATGAGGAGGGGGGAGGATGAGGATGAGAATGGTGGGGAGGAGGAGGATGAGGATGAGGATGAAGATAAGGATGGAGATGATGAAGATGAGGATGAGGATGAGGATGGGGGAGGATGAGGACGAGAATGGTGGGGAGAAGGAGGATGAAGATAAGGATGAAGATGAAGGTGATGAAGATGAGGATGGGGGAGGATGAGGACGAGAATGGTGGGGAGGATGAGGATGAGGAAGGGGATGAGAAGGAGGAGAATGGGGATGAGGATGAAGATGAGGAAGGAGATGAGAAGGAGAATGGGAATGAGGATGAAGATGAGGATGAAGATGAAGGTGAGGAGGGTGAGGATGGGGGAGGATGAGGATGAGAATGGTGGGGAGGAGGAGGATGAGGGGGATGAGGACAAGGAGAGGGACGAGGATAAGGATGAGGATGGTGAGGAGGAGGAGGATGAGAGGGATGAGGGGGATGAGGGGGATGAGGATCACTGGGATGAGGACAAGGACAGGGATGAGGATGAGGACAGGGATGAGGATGAAGATGAAGATGAAGATGAGGATGAGGTGGGGGATGGGGACAAGGATGGGGATGAGGATGAGGATGAGGACGGGGATGAGGATGAAGATGAGGATGAGGTTGGGGATGGGGACAAGGACGGGGATGAGGATGAGGATGGGGATGGGGACAAGGACGGGGATGAGGATGAGGATGGGGATGGGGACAAGGACGGGGATGAGGATGAGGATGGGGATGGGGACAAGGACGGGGATGAGGATGAGGATGGGGATGGGGACAAGGACGGGGATGAGGATGAGGATGGGGATGGGGACAAGGACGGGGATGAGGATGAGGATGGGGATGGGGACAAGGACGGGGATGAGGATGAGGATGGGGATGGGGACAAGGACGGGGATGAGGATGAGGATGGGGATGGGGACAAGGACGGGGATGAGGATGAGGATGGGGATGGGGACAAGGACGGGGATGAGGATGAGGATGGGGATGGGGACAAGGACGGGGATGAGGATGAGGATGAGGACGGGGATGAGGATGAAGATGAGGATGAGGTTGGGGATGGGGACAAGGATGGGGATGAGGATGAGGATGAGGATGGGGATGAGGACAAGGACGGGGATGAGGATGAGGATGAGGATGGGGACAAGGACGGGGATGAGGATGAGGATGAGGATGAGGATGGGGACAAGGACAGGGATGAGGATGAGGATGAGGATGAGGATGGGGATGGGGACAAGGACAGGGATGAGGATGAGGATGAGGATGGGGACAAGGACGGGGATGAGGATGAGGATGAGGATGAGGATGGGGACAAGGACAGGGATGAGGATGAGGACGGGCACGGGGAGGAAGCACCGTCCGGCGCTCACCCTCTCCTCCGCAGAGCGGCGATGACGAGGAGTACCAGCGCATCTACACCACCAAAATCAAACCGCGGCTCAAGTCCGAGGACGGCGCCGAGGCCGAAGCCGGGGCCACGCAGAGCAGAACCATCACGGTCACCCGCAAGCTCACCGCCTACACCGTGGACGTCACCAGCCACGACGGCGACCTCGGCGGCCTCGGCGGCCCCGACGTCCGCGTCCCCACGCCGGAGCTCGGCGCCGATGTCCGAGCGGGGCCGGGGATCCTGCCCGGCCCACCCGAGGGGCTCCACCTGAGAACGGAGCCCCAGAGCCAAATTCCTGCTGGAGAAACTGGAAAATCCCTGCCGGGCTGGAAGGGCTCCGGCGCCTTGCCGGGGTCGCCCCGGGTCGAGGCCAACGGACAGTTTGGGGAGCCGGACGGGTCGTTCCGCGTGTCCGGCGTGGCTCCGTGTCCGCAGGGAGAGGTCAGCGTCTCCTCGCCGCCCGTGGACGTGGGCAAGATCAAGATCCCGACGTTAAAAATCCCCAAATTCGGCTTCCGGGCCGGCGGCGAAGCCGCGGCCCCGCAGGTGGGCACGGGGATGGACGTCACCTGCTCGCCCGCGCCGGACGTTTCGTCCCCGTCCGGCAAAGCCCCGGTGCCGCAGGTGGACGTGGCGGTCAAAGGTGCCACCAAGGTCCCCTCCCCTCCTCTGGACGTCCCCGGCGTGGAGGTGGCGGCCCCGGACGGCGCCAAGGGGAAAATCAAAATCCCGCACTTGACCTTCCCCAAATTCACCGCCCAGGGCGACGGCGGCACCGCGGATGTCCCCAAGGGCGTGGCCGTGCCCGAGGTGGCCCCGGAAGGAGAATGGAAAGGCCCCACCTTCAAGAAGGTGGAAACGCCCCAAATTTCGCTGTCGGACGTGAACCTGAACCTGAAGGGCCCCCGAGGGGAAGGGGACATCAAAGGACTCTGCCCCAAGGGTCCCCAGGTGGACGTGGCCGGGCCAGGGGGTGGCCTGAAGGGCGTGGAGATGGACGTTGGCTTGAAGGGAGGAGTGGACGTGTCCGTGCCGACCGTGGGGGGCGAATTGAGGGGACCCCAACTGGACCTTAAAGGGCCCCAAATTGGGGTGGAGGTGCCCGGAGTGGACATCAAGGGCCCCGCGGTGAAGGTGCCCGAGATGAGCGTCAAGACCCCCCAAATCTCCGTGCCCGACGTCGACCTGAGCCTGAAAGGGCCCGGAGTGAAGGGAAATCTGGATGTTTCTGCCCCAAAACTGGAAGGGGAGCTGAAGACCCCCGGACTGGACATCAAAGGCCCCAAAGTCGAGGTTGGGAGCCCAGAAATGGAGATCCAGGGGCCCGAGGGGAAACTGAGGTTCCCCAAGCTGAAAATGCCCAAATTTGGGGTGAAGGGAGAGAGCCCCAGTGTTGATGTGACCCTTCCCAAAGCGGGGGTGGACGTCTCCTGCCCCAAGGTGGACGTCAGCGTCCCGAGCGTGGACGTCAAGGCCCCCAAAGTGGACACTGAAGCACCCGAAGTGGACGTCCATGGCCCCGAGGGCAAATTCAAGATGCCCAAGTTCAAAATGCCCAAATTTGGGATGCCCGGGGTCAAGGCAGAAGGTCCCGAGCTGGACGTGAACCTCCCCAAGGGCGGCGTGGAGGTGTCCGGCCCCAAGGTGGACGTTGAGGCGCCAAGTTTGGACATCCAGGGGCCCCAAATGCACCTCAAGGGCCCCAAAATTTCCATGCCGGACGTGGACCTGACCATGAACGGTGCCAAGGCCAGCGGCGACCTGGACGTGTCCGTGCCGGGTTTGAAGGGCCCCGAGCTGGACATCAAAGGCCCCAAAGTCGAGGTTGAAGCCCCAGATTTGGACGTCCAAGGGCCCGAGGGCAAACTGAGGTTCCCCAAGATGAAAATGCCCAAATTTGGGGTGAAGGCAGAGAGCCCCGAGCTCGAGGTGGCCCTTCCCAAGGGCGGAGTGGACGTTTCGGGTCCCGGCGTCGCCGTCGAGGTCCCCGGCGTGGAGCTGAAGGGCCCCAAGGTGAAGGTGCCCGAGGTGAGCATCAAAACCCCCCAGATCTCCATGCCCGACATCGACCTGAACCTCAAAGGGCCCAAAGTCAAGGCAGATTTGGACGTTTCCACCCCAAAACTGGAAGGGGAGCTGAAGACCCCCGGATTGGACATCAAGGGCCCCAAAGTTGAGGTTGAAGCCCCAGATTTGGCCGTCCAAGGGCCCGAGGGTAAACTGAGGTTCCCCAAGATGAAAATGCCCAAATTTGGGGTGAAGGGAGAGAGCCCCGAGCTGGAGGTGACGCTCCCCAAGGGGCAGGTGGACATTTCCGCCCCCAAGGTGGACATCGACGTCCCGAGCGTGGACGTGGAGGGGCCGGAGGTCAAAGGGAAAGGCCTCAAGTTCAAAATGCCCGAACTCAATGTTCAGACCCCAAAACTCTCCATGCCAGATGTGGATCTGGGCTTGAAGGCCCCGAAACTCAAAGGGGATGTCGGAATTTCTGGGCTGAAGGGCCCGAAAATCGACGTGAAAGGCCCCAAAGTGGATGTGGAAGGTGCCAAAATCGACGTGAAAGGTCCCAAGTTGGATGTGGAAAGTCCCAAAATCGACGTGAAAGGTCCCAAGTTGGATGTGGAAAGTCCCAAAATCGACGTGAAAGGTCCCAAGTTGGATGTGGAAGGTCCCAGGTTGGAAGTGGAAGGTCCCAAGTTGGATGTTGACGTGCCCGAGGTGGACTTGGAATGTCCAGAAGGGAAGGTGAAAGGCCCCAAATTCAAGATGCCGAAACTCAACATCACATCCCCCAAAATCTCGATGCCGGACGTGGATTTGAACCTGAAGGGACACAAAGTGAAGGGAGAGGTGGACGTGTCCCTCCCCAAGGTCGAAGGTGACATCAAGGGGCCGAAGGTGGACGTGGAGGTCCCGGACGTCCACCTGGAAGGTCCAGAGGCCAAACTGAAAATGCCCAAAATGAAATTGCCTCATTTCAACGTGTCCGGCCCCAAAATGGAGGGGCCCGAGGTGGACGTGACCCTGCCCAAAGGAGAGGTGGACATCTCTGGGCCAGAGGTGGACGTTGAGGGGCCGGAGGTGGACGTTGGAGGAGCGGAAGGGAAATGGAAAGGTCCCAAATTCCGGATGCCGAAGCTGAACATCAAACCCCACAAAATCTCGATGCCGGACGTGGATTTGAACCTGAAGGGACCCAAAGTGAAGGGAGATGTGGACGTGTCCCTCCCCAAGGTGGAAGGGGAGTTGAAAGCTCCAGAAGTGGACATTAAAGGGCCGAAAGTGGACGTCGAGGTGCCCGGCGTGGATTTGGAGGGTCCCGAGGGGAAGATCAAAGGCCCCAAGTTCAAGATGCCTGAGATGCACATCAAGACACAGAAGATCTCCATGCCCGACGTGGACATCAACCTGAAGGGCCCCAAGGTCAAGGGCGATGTGGACGTGTCCCTTCCAAAGCTGGAGGGTGAGCTGAAGGGGCCTGAACTGGACATCAAAGGCCCCAAAGTGGACATTGAAGCACCCGACGTGGACATTCACGGCCCTGAGGGGAAATTCAAGATGCCCAAGTTCAAGATGCCCAAATTTTGGATGCCCGGGGTCAAGGCAGAGGGTCCAGAGCTGGACGTGAACCTCCCAAAAGGAGACCTGGATGTGTCCGGCCCCAAGGTGGACATTGAAGGGCCAGAGGTGGACGTGGAGCTGCCAGAGGGGAAGATCAAAGGCCCCAAGTTCAAGATGCCCGAGATGCATTTCAAGACCCCCAAGATCTCCATGCCCGACATTGATTTGAACCTGAAGGGTCCAAAAGTGAAGGGAGATGTCGATGTCTCTGTCCCCAAGATGGAGGGTGAGCTGAAAGGTCCCGAAATCGACCTCAAGGGCCCCAAAGTGGACATTGAAGCACCTGACGTGGACATTCATGGCCCTGAGGGGAAATTCAAGATGCCCAAGTTCAAGATGCCCAAATTTGGGATGGAAATCGACATCAAGGGCCCCAAAGTGGACGTTGATGTGCCAGACATGGACATTCACGGCCCTGAGGGAAAATTCAAGATGCCCAAGTTCAAGATGCCCAAATTTGGGATGAAGGGTGAAGGTCCCGAGGTGGATGTGAGCCTCCCAAAAGGAGACCTGGATGTGTCTGGCCCCAAGGTGGACATTGAGATGCCGAGTGTGGACATTGAGGGCCCAGAGGGGAAGATCAAAGGCCCCAAGTTCAAGGTGCCCGAGATGAACATCAAGGCCCCCAAGATCTCCATGCCTGACATTGACCTGAACCTGAAAGGCCCCAAAGTCAAGGGGGGTGTGGATGTCTCCGTCCCCAAATTGGAGGGCGACCTGAAAGGTCCGGATGTGAACATTAAAGGTCCGAAGGTGGATGTGGACGTTCCTGACGTGGACGTTGAAGGTCCAGAGGGGAAGTGGAAGGGACCCAAGATCAAGATGCCGGAGATGAACATCAAGGCACCGAAATTTTCTCTGCCTGATGTCGACTTGAACCTGAAGGGTCCCAAACTGAAGGGAGAAGTGGGCGTGTCTGCCCCAAAAATAGAAGGTGACGTGAAAGTGCCGGATGTGGAGTTGAAAGGACCCAAAGTGGACGTGGATGTCCCTGACATCGAACTGGAGGGCCCCGAGGGGAAGATCAAAGGCCCCAAGTTCAAGATGCCCGAGATGCACTTCAAGGCCCCCAAGATCTCCATGCCCGACTTTGATCTGAACCTGAAGGGCCCCAAAGTGAAGGGAGACGTGGACGTGTCCCTCCCGAAAATCGAGGGAGATTTGAAGGCTCCAGAGGTCGACATCAAAGGCCCCAAAGTCGATGTGGATCTCCCCGACGTCGACCTGGAGTGTCCTGAGGGGAAACTGAAGGGCCCCAAGTTCAAGATGCCCGAGATGCACTTCAAAACCCCCAAGATCTCCATGCCTGATATCGACCTCAACCTGAAGGGCCCCAAACTGAAGGGGGACGTAGACATTTCCGCCCCCAAACTGGAAGGTGACCTGAAGGGCCCAGACGTGGACATCAAAGGTCCCAAAGTGGACATCGAAGCTCCCGACGTGGACATTGACCTCCCAGAGGGAAAGGTGAAGGGCCCCAAGTTCAAGATGCCCGAGATGCACTTCAAGGCCCCCAAAATCTCCATGCCTGACTTTGATCTGAACCTCAAGGGCCCCAAGGTCAAAGGTGATGTGGATGTGTCCGTGCCAAAGCTTGAAGGGGACCTGAAAGGGCCGGAGGTGTCACTGAAAGGTCCAAAAGTTGATGTCGAGGTGCCCGATGTGGAGCTGGAATGCCCAGAAGGGAAGATCAAAGGCCCCAAGTTCAAGATGCCCGAGATGCACTTCAAGGCCCCCAAGATCTCCATGCCCGACTTCGATCTCAACCTGAAGGGCCCCAAACTGAAGGGGGACGTTGATGTTTCAGCTCCAAAGCTGGAGGGTGACCTGAAGGGCCCTGAATTGGATATCAAGGGCCCCAAAGTTGATGTCAACCTTCCCGACGTTGACCTAGAGTGCCCTGAGGGGAAACTGAAGGGCCCCAAGTTCAAGATGCCCGAGATGCACATCAAGGCCCCCAAGATCTCCATGCCCGACATCGACCTCAGCCTCAAAGGCCCCAGACTGAAGGGGGATGTCGATGTCTCTGTTCCAAAGCTTGAGGGAGATCTGAAAGCCCCAGACATCGACATCAAAGGCCCCAAAGTCAATGTGGACCTCCCCGACGTTGAGCTGGAGTGTCCCGAGGGGAAGATCAAAGGCCCCAAGTTCAAGATGCCCGAGATGCACATCAAGGCCCCCAAGATCTCCATGCCCGACGTTGACTTCAACCTCAAAGGCCCCAAAGTCAAGGGTGACATCGATGTTTCTGCTCCAAAGCTGGAGGGTGACCTGAAGGGCCCCGAAATCGACATCAAGGGCCCCAAAGTGGACATTGAAGCACCAGACGTGGACATTCATGGTCCTGAGGGAAAATTCAAGATGCCCAAGTTCAAAATGCCCAAATTTGGGATGAAGGGAGAAGGCCCCGAGGTGGACGTGAACCTCCCAAAAGGAGACCTGGATGTGTCTGGCCCCAAGGTGGACATTGAAGGGCCTGACGTGGACGTGGAGCTGCCAGAGGGGAAGATCAAAGGCCCCAAGTTCAAGATGCCCGAGATGCATTTCAAGACCCCCAAGATCTCCATGCCTGACATCAACCTGCACCTCAAAGGCCCCAAGGTCAAGGGCGATGTCGATGTTTCCCTTCCCAAGGTGGAAGGTGACCTCAAGGGCCCTGAACTGGACATCAAAGGCCCCAAAGTGGATGTTGACCTCCCCGATGTTGAGCTGGAAGGTCCCGAGGGGAAGATCAAAGGCCCCAAGTTCAAGATGCCCGAAATGCACATCAAGGCCCCCAAGTTCTCCATGCCTGATGTTGACTTCAGCTTGAAAGGCCCCAAGGTCAAGGGTGATGTGGATGTGTCCCTTCCAAAGCTGGAGGGTGACCTGAAAGGACCTGAACTGGACATCAAAGGCCCCAAAGTAGATGTTGATGTGCCAGACGTGGACATTCATGGCCCAGAAGGAAAAATAAAGTTCCCCAAGTTCAAGATGCCCAAATTTGGGATGCCCGGGGTCAAGGCAGAGGGTCCAGAGCTGGACGTGAACCTCCCAAAAGGAGACCTGGATGTGTCCGGCCCCAAGGTGGACATTGAAGGCCCAGAGGTGGACGTGGAGCTGCCAGAGGGGAAGATAAAAGGCCCCAAGTTCAAGATGCCCGAGATGCATTTCAAGGCCCCCAAGATCTCCATGCCCGATGTTGACTTCAACCTCAAAGGCCCCAAACTGAAGGGGGATGTCGATGTTTCTGCTCCCAAACTCGAGGGTGACCTGAAAGCCCCAGACATCGACATCAAAGGCCCCAAAGTGGATGTTGATCTCCCCGATGTTGAGCTGGAAGGTCCCGAGGGGAAGATCAAAGGCCCCAAGTTCAAGATGCCCGAAATGCACATCAAGGCCCCCAAGTTCTCCATGCCTGATGTTGATTTCAGCCTGAAGGGCCCCAAAGTCAAGGGGGACATCGACGTCTCTGTCCCTAAACTGGAAGGTGACATCAAGGGGCCTGAACTGGACATGTGGACGTGAACCTCTCGACAGGAAACCTGGATGTGTCTGGCCCCAAGGTGGACATTGAAGGGCCAGAGGTGGACGTAGAGCTGCCAGAGGGGAAGATCAAAGGTCCCAAGTTCAAGATGCCCGAGATGCACATCAAGGCCCCCAAGATCTCCATGCCCGACGTTGACTTCAACCTCAAAAGCCCCAAACTGAAGGGAGACGTGGACGTGTCCCTTCCAAAGGTTGAGGGAGACCTGAAAGGTCCCGAAATCGACATCAAAGGCCCCAAAGTGGATGTTGATCTCCCTGATGTTGAATTGGAAGGTCCCGAGGGGAAGATCAAAGGCCCCAAGTTCAAGATGCCTGAGATGCACATCAAGGCCCCCAAAATCTCCATGCCCGATGTTGACTTCAGCCTGAAGGGCCCCAAAGTCAAGGGTGACATCGACGTCTCTGTCCCTAAACTGGAAGGTGACCTGAAAGGGCCTGAACTGGACATCAAAGGGCCCAAAGTGGACATTGAAGCACCCGACGTGGACATTCACGGCCCAGAAGGGAAAGTTAAAATGCCCAAGTTCAAAATGCCCAAATTCGGCTTTTCTGGGCCCAAAGTGGAAGGCCCCGACCTGGATGTGAACCTCCCCGAGGCCGAGGTCAACATTTCGGGTCCAAAAGTCGACGTTTCTGTCCCCGACCTGGACGTTGAAGGCCCCGAAGGGAAATTGAAGGGCCCCAAGTTCAAGAAGCCGGAGCTGCAGTTCAATGTCCCCAAGATCTCCATGCCCGACATCGACCTGAACCTGAAAGGCCCCAAAATCAAAGGTGACCTCGATGCTTCTCTTCCCAAGGTCGAGGGCGAGCTGAAAGGCCCAAAAGTGGACATCAAGGGGCCGGAGCTTGAGCTGGAGGGGCCAAAGGTTGACCTCGAAGGAAAAGCTAAAAAATCCAGGTTTAAACTTCCCAAGTTTGGCTTTTCTGGCCCCAAAGTTCAAAGCCCCGAGGTGGATGTGAAGCTGAAAAAGCCTGAGGTGGAACTGTCCGGACCGAAAGTCGAGGTCCAGGCTCCGGATTTGGATATCCAGGGAAAATCCAAGGGTTCCAAATTCAAAATGCCTTTTCTGAACATTTCTTCACCCAAAGTCTCGATGCCGGACGTGGAGCTGAACCTGAAGGGGCACAAAATGAAGGGGGAGTTTGACCTGTCCACCCCCAAACTGGAAGGGGAGCTGAAAGCGCCTGAGGTGGACATCAAGGGCCCGAAGGTCAACATCGAGGCCCCCGACGTGGATGTTCACGGCCCAGAAGGGAAAATCAAAATGCCCAAGTTCAAAATGCCCAAATTTGGGGTTCCTGGGTTTAAAGGGGAGGGGCCAGAGGTGGATGTGAACCTGCCGACAGGAGAACTGGATGTGTCCGGTCCGAAAGTGGACATTGAAGGTCCGGAGGTGGACATTGAGGGGCCGGAAGGGAAGATCAAAGGCCCCAAGTTTAAGATGCCCGAGATGAACATCAAGGCCCCCAAAATCTCCATGCCCGACATCGACCTCAACCTGAAGGGCCCCAAAGTGAAGGGGGACGTGGACGTGTCCCTGCCCCAGGTGGACCTGAAAGGACCCAAGGTGGACGTGGAAGTTCCCGACATCGACGTCGAAGGTCCGAAAGGGAAAATCAAAGGCCCCAAATTTAAAATGCCCGAGATGAACATCAAAGCTCCCAACCTCTCCATGCCGGAGCTGGACCTCAACCTGAAAGGCCCCAAGGTCAAAGGGGGGGTGGACGTCGATGTGTCCGCACCAAAAATCGAAGGGGACCTGAGCTTGCCGGACGTCGACATCAAAGGCCCCAAGGTGGACATTGAAGGTCCAGAGGTGGACATTGAAGGGCCTGAGGGGAAGATCAAAGGCCCCAAGTTCAAGATGCCCGAGATGCACATCAAGGCCCCCAAGATCTCCATGCCCGACGTTGACTTCAACCTCAAAGGCCCCAAAGTCAAGGGTGACATCGATGTTTCTGCTCCAAAGCTGGAGGGTGACCTGAAGGGCCCCGAAATCGACATCAAGGGCCCCAAAGTGGACGTTGATGTGCCAGACGTGGACATTCATGGTCCAGAAGGAAAATTCAAGATGCCCAAGTTCAAAATGCCCAAATTTGGGATGAAGGGAGAAGGCCCCGAGGTGGACGTGAACCTCCCAAAAGGAGACCTGGATGTGTCTGGCCCCAAGGTGGACATTGAAGGGCCTGACGTGGACGTGGAGCTGCCAGAGGGGAAGATCAAAGGCCCCAAGTTCAAGATGCCCGAGATGCATTTCAAGACCCCCAAGATCTCCATGCCCGACATCGACCTGAACCTGAAGGGCCCCAAACTGAAGGGGGATGTTGATGTTTCCCTTCCCAAAGTGGAAGGGGACCTGAAAGCCCCAGACATCGACATCAAAGGCCCTAAAGTGGATGTTGATCTCCCCGATGTTGAGCTGGAAGGTCCCGAGGGGAAGATCAAAGGCCCCAAGTTCAAGATGCCTGAGATGCACATCAAGGCCCCTAAAATCTCCATGCCTGACTTTGATCTGAACCTGAAGGGCCCCAAAGTCAAGGGAGACGTGGACGTGTCACTGCCAAGCGTGGAAGGAGACCTGAAAGGGCCAAAGGTGGACGTGAAAGGCCCCGAATTTGATGTTTCTGCTCCAGATGTTCAAATCGAGGGCCCTGAGGGGAAAATCAAAGGCCCCAAGTTCAAGATGCCCGAGATGAACATCAAGGCCCCCAAAATCTCCATGCCCGACTTTGATCTGAACCTGAAGGGCCCCAAATTAAAGGGAGACGTTGATGTGTCTGTCCCCAAAGTGGAAGGGGACCTGAAAGCCCCAGAGATCGACATCAAAGGCCCCAAAGTGGATGTTGATCTCCCTGACGTTGAGTTGGAAGGTCCCGAGGGGAAGATCAAAGGCCCCAAGTTCAAGATGCCCGAGATGAACATCAAGGCCCCCAAAATCTCCATGCCCGACGTTGACTTCAACCTCAAAGGCCCCAAAGTCAAGGGCGATGTGGACGTGTCTCTTCCAAAGCTGGAGGGTGACCTGAAGGGCCCCGAAATCGACATCAAGGGCCCCAAAGTGGACGTTGATGTGCCAGACGTGGACATTCATGGTCCAGAAGGAAAATTCAAGATGCCCAAGTTCAAAATGCCCAAATTTGGGATGAAGGGAGAAGGCCCCGAGGTGGACGTGAACCTCCCAAAAGGAGACCTGGATGTGTCTGGCCCCAAGGTGGACATTGAAGGGCCTGACGTGGACGTAAAGGAGACCTGGATGTGTCCGGCCCCAAGGTGGACATTGAAGGCCCAGAGGTGGACATTGACCTCCCAGAGGGGAAGATCAAAGGCCCCAAGTTCAAGATGCCTGAGATGCATTTTAAGACCCCAAAAATCTCCATGCCCGATGTTGACTTCAGCCTGAAGGGCCCCAAAGTCAAGGGGGACATCGACGTCTCTGTCCCCAAACTGGAAGGTGACATCAAGGGGCCTGAACTGGACATCAAGGGCCCCAAAGTGGACATTGAAGCGCCCGATGTGGACATTCACGGCCCAGAAGGAAAAATAAAGTTCCCCAAGTTCAAGATGCCCAAATTTGGGATGCCCGGGGTCAAGGCAGAAGGCCCCGAGGTGGACGTGAACCTCTCGACAGGAAACCTGGATCTGTCCGGTCCCAAGGTGGA
Source organism: Onychostruthus taczanowskii (assembly GCF_017590055.1). NCBI lineage: Eukaryota > Metazoa > Chordata > Aves > Passeriformes > Passeridae > Onychostruthus > Onychostruthus taczanowskii. The sequence goes on from NW_024501426.1 coordinate 17,375, forward strand.
CATTGAAGGTCCAGAGGTGGACGTGGAGCTGCCAGAGGGGAAGGTGAAGGGTCCCAAGTTCAAGATGCCCGAGATGCACATCAAGGCCCCCAAGATCTCCATGCCCGACCTCGACCTGAACCTGAAGGGCCCCAAGGTCAAAGGTGACGTGGACGTGTCCCTGCCCAGTGTGGAAGGAGAGCTGAAAGGTCCCGAGGTCAACGTCACCGCCCCCGATGTCAGCATCGACGGCCCCGAGGGCAAATTGAAGCTTCCCAAGTTCAAGATGCCCAAATTCTCCATGCCTGGATTCAAAGGGGACGGGGTGGACGCGGACCTGACCCTCCCCAAGGGTGACGTGTCCATTTCAGGCCCCAGCGTGGACGTGGAGGCTCCTGAGCTGAGCGTCGACGGCAAAGTCAAAGGTCCCAAATTTTCCATGCCTGAGATGCACATCAAGGCCCCCAAGATCTCCATGCCCGACGTCGATTTCAACCTGAAGGGCCCCAAACTGAAGGGGGATGTCGATGTCTCTGTCCCAAAGCTTGAGGGAGACCTGAAAGGTCCCGAAATTGACATCAAAGGCCCCAAAGTCGATGTTGACCTCCCTGGTGTTGAGTTGGAAGGTCCTGAGGGGAAGATCAAAGGCCCCAAGTTCAAGATGCCCGAGATGAACATCAAGGCCCCCAAAATCTCCATGCCCGACGTTGACTTCAACCTGAAGGGCCCCAAAGTCAAGGGTGACATCGATGTCTCCATCCCCAAGCTGGAGGGGAACCTGCAGTGCCCAGATGTCGACCTCAAGGGCCCCAGAGTGGACATTCAGGCGCCGGACGTGACCCTGGAAGGGCCCAAGGTCAAGATGCCCGAAATTCACGTCAAGACCTGATGTCTCCGTCCCCAAGCTGGAGGGGAACCTGCAGTGCCCAGATGTCGACCTCAAGGGCCCCAGAGTGGACATTCAGGCGCCGGACGTGACCCTGGAAGGGCCCAAGGTCAAGATGCCCGAAATTCACGTCAAGACCCCCCAGATCTCCATGCCCGACATCGACCTGAACCTGAAGGGCCTGAAGGTCAAAGGTGACCTGCACGGCCCCAAGCTCGAGGGGGGTCTGAAGGGCCCCGAGGTCGACATCAAAGGCCCCAAAGTCGACGTTGAGGGCCCGGCGTTCGACGTTGACGGTCTGGAGGGGAAAGTGAAGCTGCCCAAAATGAAAATGCCCAAATTTGGCTTGAAGGGCGAAGGTCCCGACGTGGACGTGGACTTGCCGAAGGCCGAGGTGGATCTGTCAGGCCCCAAGGTTGATGTCAGCCTGCCAGAGGTCAACGTTGAAGGTCTGGAGGGCAAAGTGAAAGGTCCTAAAGTGAAAATGCCCGAAATGCACGTGAACGTCCCCAAAATCTCCATGCCCGAGATAGACTTGAACCTGAAAGGCCACAAAACCAAGGGCGGCTTTGACATTTCCACCCCAAAGGTGGAAGGTCACCTGAAAGGCCCCGAGGTCGACCTCAAAGGCCCAGAATTCGGAGTCAAAGGCCCTGAAGTTGACGTTGAGTGTCCTGACCTGAACGTCGAGGTCCCAGAAGCCAACATCAAAGTTCCCAAGTTTAAAAAGTCCAAATTTGGGTTCGGAATGAAAAGCCCCAAGGCGGAGGTGGATTTACCTGAGGCGGAGCTGAACGTGGAGTCACCTGAGGCCCACCTGTCCGGGAAGGGCAAGAAGAGCAAGTTCAAGATGCCCAAAATCCACATGAGCGGCCCCAAAGTGAAGGGCAAGAAGGGCGCCTTCGACGTGAACGCGGCGGGGGCCGAGCTGGACGTGGAGCTCAACGTCCCCAGCCCCGACGTCACCATCGGGGGCAACGCCGCCATGAAGTCCCCCAAAGGCAAGAAACCCATGTTTGGGAAGATCTCCTTCCCGGACGTCGAATTCGACCTGAAATCGCACAAATTCCGTGGGGAGGCCTCGGTGGGGGTCCCGAAAGTCGAGGGCGATCTGGAGGTCAAGGGCGACCTCAAGGGCCCGAGCCTCAACGCGGATCTTGAAGGTCCTGAGGTGAACCTGAAGAGCCCGAAATTCAAACTCCCCGGGGTCCAGGTGGGCACGGGGGACGTGAAAATCGGGGGGGACCTGAAGGGCCCCGCCGGGATGGACGTCACCGTCCCCTCGGCCGCGGCACCGGACGTCAGCGTGAAAGGACCAAAAGTAAAAGGTGAAGTTGGCATTGCCGGAGCACAACTGGAAGGTCCCGAGGTGAACCTGGGATGGCCCAAGGGGGGGAAAACGGGTTTGGGGCTGGAAATGCCGGACGTGAGCTCGGAGGTGGACGTGAAGCTCAAAGGGCCCCAGATCTCCAGACCTGAGTTGGAGGGGAACCTGAAAGGACCAAAATTAAAGGGAGATTTGGACATTTCGGGCTCGGTGGACGCGCCCGGCCTGGACCTCGGCGGCCTCGGGGGCAAGGTGAAGCTGCCCGCTGTGAAGTCCCCGACGCTGGAGGTCCAGGGGGGCGTCCCCTGCTCCGTCCAGTCCCCGGGGGTCACCCTGGACCTCCAGGGGCCCTCGATGGACGTCCCCGGCCTGGATTTGGATGTCAACGCGAAAGGACCAAAGTTGAAAGGAGACGTCGGCGTCAAATCCCCCCAGGTGTCGGCGGACGACTCCGGCTTGGAAATTTTGGGGGGCACCATCAAGCTCCCGTCCCTGAAGCTGCCCCAGTTCAGCATCTCCAGCCCCGGCGTGGACGGGGGGGACGCGGGGGTCACCCTGGAGGGCCCCCAGCTCAAGGGGGGGCTGAAGGGCTCCGGTTTGGGGCTGGAAGGCCCCGAGGTGGAGCTGAAAGGGCCGAAATTCTCCACGCCGGAAGTCGACCTGAGGCTGAAAGGACCAAACGTGGGCGCGGCCGGTGACATCAAAGGGTCAAAGGTCAGCGTGGAAGGGGTGGGCGTCCACCTGGAGGCTCCAGCCTTGGAAGTGTCCGGCTCGGGGTTGAACGTCAACGTGAAAGGGCCGAAGGTGAAAGGCGGGGCCGAGGCGACGCCGCCGTCGGTCGGCGCCGCTTCCGGAACCTTCCACGCCTCCTGCCCCAAGGCGGGCGCCGAGGGCGGCCAGGTCAAAGTCTCCTTCCCCAAGCTGCGGATGCCCAAATTCGTCTTCTCCGAGCCCGAGGCCAAGTGCCGCGAGGTCGGGGTGGACGTCGACTTCCCCGAGGCGGCCGAGCCGGAGCCGGACGAGGCCGAGGCTCGGCTGAAGAAATCCAAGCTCAAGATGCCCAAATTCAACTTCTCCAAGCAGAAAGGCCGCGCCGGCGGCGGAGCCACGCCGGCGTCCCCCGAGGCGGCGTCCGGCTCGGTGTCCGGCTCCAAGGGCGACCTCAAGAGCTCCAAATCCAGCCTGGGCCCGGCCGAGGGCGAGCCGGAGGCCGAGGCGCCGGCGGCCAAGGCCAAGTTCTCGCTGTTCCGCAGCAAGAAACCGCGGCCGCGCTCGTCGTCCTTCAGCGACGAGCACGCGGCCGAGCCCGAGGCCGGCCGGCAGCCCAAGGGCAAATTCGGGACCTTCGGGGGCATCGGCTCCAAGGCCAAGGGCTGCTACGAGGTGACGGCCGTGCCCGAGGACGGGGGGCGGGCGCCGGGGTCCCCCAAATCCCGCCTGTCCTCCTCGTCCTCCTCCGAGGGCGTGGCCCGCGCCGCGGTCCGAGTGCCCGGCCTGGAGCTGGCGGTGGCCAAGCGCAAGGAGTGACCGCGGGGTGGCCGAAGAGTGACCCCGGGGTGGCCAAAGAGTGACCCCGGGGTGGCCAAAGAGTGACCGCCAGGGGGGTTGTACATAGGCCTGGACCGAGGGACCCCCGCGTGTACAGAGGGGGGGAGGGGCTGGGGGTCCCTCCCCCCGGATTTTTGGGGTCCCCCCCTGTGCCGAGAGCTTTCACTTCTTCTCTCCCAATTTATCTTTTTTTGATATTTTTATTGGGGTTTATTTTGTGTCCCCTGTTTGTTGTTTTTGGTTTTTTTTTTTCTCCCTCCTCCCTCTCCCGAAATATTTTCAGTGTTTGGTTCGTGGAAATTAAATTTTTTTTTTTGGTCTTTTTGGGTTTTTTTTTTTTTTCTCCTTCCCCTCAGTTTTTAACTTTATTTTTGGCCTTTTTTTTTGTTTTTTTTTTATTTTCTGCAGGGCCTCAGGTTCTGCTGGGTCAGTGGATTTATTCAAAATTTTGGGTTATTTGGTTTGTGAAAGAAATGAAACCAAAAGTGTAGATTTTTTTATTTAAAAAACATGAGGTTTTTTATATAAAAAACAACCAAAACTGTGGATTTATTAAAAAAAAAAATTAACCAAAGCTGTGGATATGTTAAAAACCAAAGCAAAAATATGGATTTACTAAAAAAAGAAGAAAGTGGAATTAATAAAACCAACCAAAGTTAAAATGTAGATCCATTTAAAAAAAATTTATTGAAGAAATGAATATCAAAATAAATTAAATAAAAGAAGTGACAGAGACAAAATTGGGTCTGTTGGGAAAATCAACCAAAGGGGAACAATTAAAAAATAAAATTAAATCGATTTAGCCAAAGAAATAAACAAAAAATACGAATTTATTGAGCAGAATAAACCAAAAAATATGAACTTATTGAGAAAAATAAACAAAAAATATGAATTTATTGAGTAGAATAAACCAAAAAATACGAATTTATTGAGCAGAATAAACCAAAAAATATGAATTTATTGAGTAGAATAAACCAAAAAAAAAAAGGATTTATTTATAAAATTAACCCAAACCACGGATTTATTCCTAAAACAAACCAAACCCATGGATTTACTACCAAAAATAAACCAAAAGCTTGGATTTATCACTAAAACCAAACCAAAAACCCTCAGCTGTGACCTCCGAGCCAGCGTCGTCCCCTGGGCTGGAAATTCAATCCGAGGTTTTTCCTTTTTTAACCTTTTTTTACATTTTATTTTCCTTTTTTTTTTTTAATTTTCAATCTGTTTTCTGGCCGTTTTTTGGTGGGTTTTGTTACATCCTTTGTATTATAATTTGATAAAAAGCCCCCGTTTCCCTCTCGTTTAACCCCAAAGGTGCGTCGGGAGTCCGGGATAAAAAAGTTTTGTTTGGGAGGATTTTTTAGGGGAAGTTGAAATAAATTAAATTAAAAAAAATAAAAATTAAAATAAAATCCCCCCCCCCCAAAAAAAATGGAAGAAACCTTTTCCCTTTGCAGCACTTTCCTCCCGCCCGCCAGGGGGCGCTGCTGCGCCTTCCCGGCCCTGTTGAGCGCGAGGCGAGACCGGAAGTCGGCCATGTTCGCCCTGGTGCACGACGGGAGCTGTAGTCGCTCAAATGACCAGCACTTCCGGCCACGTGCTTCTTCTGACGCATGATGGGAACTGTAGTTCAAATTCAAAGGTAAAACCGGAAGTGGCTTGGCGGCCATGTTGGCACACGATGCATCCTGGGAGCTGTCGGTTTTTTTAAAAAGGGGGGAAGTTCGGCCATGTTGGTGCCCGATGCATCCTGGGAGCGGTCGGTTTTTTTAAAAAAGGGCGGAAGTTCGGCCATGTTGGCGCCCGATGCATCCTGGGAGCGGTCGGTTTTTTTAAAAAAGGGCGGAAGTTCGGCCATGTTGGCGCCCGATGCATCCTGGGAGCTGTCGTTTTTTTTTTAAAAAAGGCGGAAGTTCGGCCATGTTGGCGCCCGATGCATGCTGGGAGCTGTCGTTTTTTTTAAAAAGGGCGGAAGTTCGGCCATGTTGGCGCCCGATGCATGCTGGGAGCTGTAGTTTGTCGTGACAAACAACTCGGGCGGGGTCTCCGCCTCGTGCCCCGGGCGTTACCGGTCCGTACTGGACGTTACCGGTCCGTACCGGAGGCAGCTGCTCGCCCCGCCCCCATGACATCACCCGCACCGAGGCATCATGGGTAGGCGGCCGAATTTACTGAGGGACGGTCACCGCCACGTCCGGGGGGGCACCCAGGTGTGCCAGGTGACCCCTCATGTCCATTTGAAGGCCCCCAGGTGTCCCAGGTGTGTCCCCCGCTGTGCCAGGTGTCACCTTTTCCCTTTGCAGCACTTTAACGCGAATTAACGGGAGAAAAAGCAGGGTGGAAAATGCAAATAAAATCTTTATTAACCGCGAGTTTGGCGCTTTTTGGGTCCTTTTTTCGAGCTCACTTTGGGGGATTTTCCCTCAAATCCGATCCTCCCGCTGGATTTGGGGGTCACACCCCTCCCCCTCACCCAAATTTTGGGGTTCTGTCCCCTCCCCCCGGCTAGAATTTCAGGGCCCCTCCCGGTGTTCACGGCAGGTCCTTCACGTGTCCATTGCGGGGTTCCCAGGTGTGTCTCAGGTGTCCCCAGGTGTCCATTGGGAGGTTCCCAGCTGTCCCAAGTGTGTCTCCATGTGTCCCAGGTGTATCCCAGCTGTCCCCAGGTGTATCTCAGGTGTGTCCTCGCTGTCCCAGGTGTCCGTTGGGAGGTTTCCTGGTGTCCCCAGCTGTCCCAGGTGTGTCTCGGGTGTGTCCCAGGTGTGTCCCAGCTGTCCCAGGTGTGTCCCAGCTGTCCCAGGTGTGTCCCAGGTGTGTCCCAGGTGTCTCAGCAGCGGCGGGCGCTCCCCGGGTACCGCAGCCTCAGCCCCTCGCGGAACTCGCGGTAGCGGCGCCGGTTCCGGCCCAGCTCTGTCCCAGGTGTGTCCCAGCTGTCCCAGGTGTGTCCCAGGTGTCCCCAGGTGTCCCAGGTGTGTCCCAGGTGTGTCCCAGGTGTGTCAGCAGCGGCGGGCGCTCCCCGGGTACCGCAGCCGGAGCCCCTCGCGGAACTCGCGGTAGCGGCGCCGGTTCCGGCCCAGCTCGGCCCAGGTGTGTCCCAGGTGTCCATTGGGAGGTTTCCTGGTGTCCCCAGGTGTGTCCCAGGTGTGTCCCAGGTGTCTCAGCAGCGGCGGGCGCTCCCCGGGTACCGCGCTCGGAGCCCCTCGCGGAACTCGCGGTAGCGGCGCCGGTTCCGGCCCAGCTCGGCCCAGGTGTGTCCCAGGTGTCCATTGGGAGGTTTCCTGGTGTCCCCAGGTGTGTCCCAGGTGTCTCAGCAGCGGCGGGCGCTCCCCGGGTACCGCAGCCGGAGCCCCTGGCGGAACTCGCGGTAGCGGCGCCGGTTCCGGCCCAGCTCTGGCCCAGGTGTGTCCCAGGTGTGTCCCCACCTGTCCCAGCTGTCCCCAGCTGTCCCAGGTGTGTCCCAGGTGTCCCCAGGTGTCCCAGGTGTGTCCCAGGTGTGTCCCAGGTGTCTCAGCAGCGGCGGGCGCTCCCCGGGTACCGCAGCCGGAGCCCCTGGCGGAACTCGCGGTAGCGGCGCTGGTTGCGGCCCAGCTCTGTCCCAGGTGTGTCCCAGGTGTGTCCCAGGTGTGTCAGCAGCGGCGGGCGCTCCCCGGGTACCGCGCCCTCAGCCCCTGGCGGAACTCGCGGTAGCGGCGCCGGTTGCGGCCCAGCTCGGCCTCGCGGCCGCGGTGGAACCGGCCCGGCTCCTTCCAGCCCCGGTGGGTGACGAAGGCCCCGTCCAGCACGGCGAAGCGGAACCCGGCCACGTGCAGCTCGCAGGCCTGGGGGGGCGCGGGGGTCACAACGGGACCCCGGGGAGCCCGGGGACCCCCAGAGACACCAGGGACCCCCCAGACCCATCAGAGACCCCCCCAGAGAGCCCAGGCTCCATGGTCACCCCAAGACCCCCATGGTCACCCTAAGACCACCAGGGCCACCCCAACACCACCATGGTCACCTCAAGACCACCCCAAGACCACCATGCTCACCCCACAACCCCCACGGTCACCCAAAGACCCCCATGACCACCCCAAGACCACCATGATCACCCCAGGAGCCCCCATGGTCACCCCAAGACCACCCCAAGACCACCATGGTCACCCCATGACCCCAAAGGCCATCCCAAGACCACCATGACCACCCCAGGACCCCCAAGGCCACCATGCCCACCCCAAGACCACCAGGACCACCCCAACACCTCCGCGGTCACCTCAAGACCACCATGACCATTCCAAGGTCACCCCAAGGCCACCATGGCCATTCCAAGCCCTGGCTGATGCGGTTGAAGCCGTACTGCAGGAAGCCCTCGTCGAAGGGGGGCACGCCGCGGGCGGGGGCCACGAAGAAAGGTTCCCAGGGGTCCCTCCAGGGCACCTCGTAGGCCACGCGCAGCCGGGGGGGCCCGGGGGGCCCGGGGGGCAGCGCCCGCCAGCGGCCGAAGGCGGTGGGCTCCTGGCAGCGGGGGCACAGCGCCCCGTAGAACGGGCGGGCCTCGCCTGCCCCCCACAGCCGCAGCAGCTCCGCCTTGGAGGCCGGGGGGGCCCGGGACCCCCGCAGCTCGAAGGCCGGCAGCACAAAGAGAGCCCGAGCCCAGGGGGGGGACGAGGAGTGGGGGGCGCTCGGGGTTTTGGGGTCACTCAGGGCATTGGGGTCATTGAGAGCATTGTGGTCACTCTGGGCGTTGGGGTCACTCAGGGCCTTGGGGTCACTCAGAGCTTTGGGGTCACTCAGAGCATTGGGGTCACTCAGGGTTTTGGGGTCACTCAGGGTTTTGGGGTCACTCAGAGCTTTGGGGTCACTCAGGGTTTTGGGGTCACTCAGGGTTTTGGGGTCACTCAGAGCTTTGGGGTCATTCAGGGTTTTGGGGTCACTCAGGGCCTGGACACCCCCTTTGGGGTCCAATAAACTTTTGGGGTTCTTTGGGACATTGGGGACCCCCGGGACATTGGGGACCCCCAGCCTACTGGGATCCCCCAAAATTTTGGGGTTCCCCAAATCCCCCTGAGACCCCAAATCCCTCTGAGCCCCCGGAGCTTTGGGGTCCCCCAGTGTCCCCTGTCCCCCCCAGTTCTGGGGCTCCAGGCCCCCCTGTCTGCCCCAGTTTTGGGGGTCCTGACCTCCCCGGTTTTGGGGGTCCTGTCCTCCCTGTCCCCCCCGATTTCGGGGCTCCTGTCCCCCCTGGTTTTGGGGCTCCATCCCCCCCTGTCCCCCGCGGTTTTGGGGGTCCTGTCCCCCCTGGTTTTGGGGCTCCATCCCCCCCTGTCCCCCCCGGTTTTGGGGGTCCTGTCCCCCCCAGTTCCGGGGGTCCAGCCCCCCGTCCCGCAGCAGCTGCAGGAACCCCTCGCGCAGCCCCGGGCTCGGCACCACGTCCGCGTCCACCATCAGCACGAAGCGCCCCCCCAATTTGGGCGGGGGTCCCGCGCCGGGGCCCCCCCCGGCCGCCCCTTCCCAGGCCACGTTCCTCAGCAGATTCCCGGGGTACGGCACCCCCAAAGTGTAACTGGGGGGGTCGGCGGCCGCCAGCCTGGCCAGAGCCCCCCGACACCCCCCGGCTTTTCGGGGGGCTCCCGCTGGTTGCTGCGTGCGGGCGGGGAATTTGGGCGGGGGTCCCGCCGCCCCCTGCACCACCTGCAGCCTGAGGCGAGCCCGCAGAGCGCGGCAGGGCCCCCCCAGAACCTCCATCAGCTGCTGAAGACCCCCGCGGGGCTCCCCAAAAACCGCCAGGGACAGGGGGCCCCCCCAGGACCCCCCCAGCGCCGCCGCCGCCCGCCCGGGGCTGCCGTGCGTGGCCAGCACCAGCTCGGGCCGGGGGTCGCGGGCCCAGCCCGGGGGGGCTCCCAGCACGTCCCAGTACACCCGGAAAGACCCCGAGGCGTCCAGGACCCCCCGGACTGGGGGGGACTGGGGGAGGGGATTGGGGGTCACTGGGAGCTACTGGGGGTCACTGGGAGGGGTCAGAGGGCTGCACTGGGAGGGACTGGGGGACACTGGGGGGATTCCGGGGGTCACGCGGAGCCAGGACCGGTCCGGGAGGTGGGGGCAGGGTCCGGACCCAGCTCCGGGGGGATCGGGACCGGTCCGGGGTCGCCGGTCCCGGTTTGGGGTCGCCGGTCCCAGTTTGGGGTCGCTGGGACCAGCCCGGGACTCACCGCCCTGCGCCGGCGCCGGGAGCAGCTGCGCATGCGCGGGGCCCGGGAGGCGGGGTCTCGGACGCAAAGGGGCGGGGTTATGCAGATTAGATCGGGCGGCTTGAATTGGCGTGGTTTCATCGCTAGGGGGCGTGGTTTCGGATTTGTGGGCGTGGTTTGTGCGCTGGGGGCGGGGCCTGGCGGTTCCGGCGGGACCCCCAAATCTCCCCAAATCCCCCCAGATTACCCCCAAATCCCCTCAAATCCTCCCTAAATCCTCCCAAATTCCCTCCAAATTCCCCAAATTCCCCCAAATCTCTCCCAAATTCCCCAAATCCCCCCAGATTACCCCCAAATCCTCGTTGGGGACATCGTTGGGAACATCGTTGGGGACATTGGGGACATCGTTGGGGACATGGTTGAGGACATAATTGGGGACATCGTTGGGAACATCGTTGGGGACATTGGGGACATCGTTGGGGTCATTGTTGGGACATGGTTGGGGACATTGGGGACATTGGGGACATCGTTTGGGACATTGGGGACATCGTTGGGGACATCGTTGGGGACATTGGGGACATTGGGGACACGGTTGGGGACATTGGGGACATCATTGGGGACATCGTTGGGACATGGTTGGGGACATTGGGGACATGGGGGACTCCGAGTCACGGCGTGTCTCAGCCCCTCATGTTGGGGACGTTGGGGACATCAGGCCAGGATGTCCCTTGGAGGGTGTGGGGGACGTTGGGGACATTGGGGACATCGTTGGGGACATTTGGGTCATCGTCATCGTTGGGGACACCGGGGACATCGTTGGGGACATTGAGGACATTATTTGGGGACATCATTGGGGACATTTTTGAGACATCGTTGGGGACATTGGGGACATTTGGGGACATTGGGGACACCGGGGACATCAAGCCACATCGTGCCTCGGTCCCCCGCGTCGGGGACATTGAGGGTGACACCCCCGGGGAGGGGGAGGGGAGGACACAATTTTTGGGTTGGGGGAGGGGCCGGGGGGACGCTGGCCCGGGCCGGGGTGACAATGACAATATGCCATACTGGGGGCAAGTCGCGTCACAGACTTAGTTCAGAACGACGGGGCGCGCTGGCTTCCGGCTGCAAAAGAAAAAAGAGGAGAAAACTGAACCAAAACCGCAAAAAAACTGCGTGAAAAATAAAAAAACTGACCCAAAAACACAAAGAAAGCAAAAAACTCCCTGCAGGAGGATGAAATTCCATAAATCCATTCTGGTTTGAAATGATGGAGCTGGAAAAAACTTGGCAAAAAAAGGAAAAAATTGACCCAAAACCGCAAAAAAACTGCGTGAAAAATAAAAAAACTGACCCAAAAACACAAAGAAAGCAAAAAACTGACCCAAAAACACAAAAAAACTGCATTAAAAAAGGAAAAAACTGACCCAAAACCACAAAAAAACTGCAGGAAAAATAAAAAAACTGCCACAAAACCACAAAAGAACTGCATAAAAAAGCAAAAACTGACCCAAAACTGACCCAAAACTTCCCCAAAAAACCCCAACAGCTCGGGGCCCAGCGCCGCTCCGGCCGCCAGGCCCACGGCGGAGCCCAGGCCGGAGCCGACGGCGAGGCTGGCGTTGTGGCCGAGGCCGGGGCTCTGTCCGAGGCCGGCGTTGTGGCCGAGGCCAGAGTTGTGCCCAAGGCCAGGATTTTGTACAAGGCCGGGGTTCTGTCCAAGTCCAGAGTTGTGTCCTAGGCCGGGGCTCTGTCCGAGGCCGGAGCTCTGTCCAAGGCCGGCGTTGTGTCCGAGGCCAGCGTTTTGTACAAGGCCAGGGTTTTGTCCGAGGCCGGCATTTTGTCCAAGGCCAGGATTCTGTCCGAGCCCAGAGCTGTGTCCAAGGCCGGAGTTGTGTCCCATTCCAGGGTTCTGTCCGAGGCCGGCGTTGTGTCCAAGGCCGGCGTTGTGTCCGAGTCCAGAGTTTTGTCCAAGGCCGGGGTTTTGTCCAAGGCCGGCGTTGTGTCCAAGGCCAGAGTTTTGTCCAAGGCCGGGGTTTTGTCCAAGGCCGGGGTTTTGTCCAAGGCCAGTGTTGTGTCCGAGTCCAGAGCTGTGTCCGAGGCCGGCGTTGTGTCCCATTCCCGGGTTCTGTCCCATTCCCGGGTTCTGTCCCAGTCCATGGTTCTGTCCCAGTCCATGGCTCTGTCCCATTCCCGGGCTCTGTCCCATTCCCGGGCTCTGTCCGAGGCCGGGGCTGGCACCGGACGGCAGAGTCGATCCCGCGCCGGCTCCCAGCGCGGCTCCCAGGGCGAGCCCGGCCGCGGGCCCGGCGCCGACGGTCACTCCGATGTCCGGGGCGATGCCCAGCCCCACGCTGGCCCTGATGGCGCCCAGGATCAATGGCGGCCGTGGCGTTGGCTCCCAGGCCGTGTCCGATGGCGGCTCCCAGGCCGGGGTCAGCGGTGGCCGCGGCGGTGGCCCCAAGGCCGTGTCCGATGGCGGTCCCGAGGTCGGGGTCGATGGTGGCCGCGGTGGTGGCCCCAAGGCCGTGTCCGATGGCGGCTCCAAGTCCAGGGTCAACGGTGGCCGGGGCGTTGGCTGCCAGGCCGTGTCCGAGGCCAGGCCCCAGGCCGGGGTCAGCGGCGGCCGCAGCGCCGTGTCCGAGGCCCACGTCGGCTCCGAGGCCGCAGCCGGCGCTGACCGCCAGGCCGATGGCTCCCACGCCGTCGCCCAGGCCGG
>NW_024501426.1:37500-39417 GCF_017590055.1 Onychostruthus taczanowskii
GTCGGTGGGGACATGGAGGAGGCAATGAGGGTCAGTGGGGAGCTGGAGAATGCAATGAGGGGTCGGTGGGGACATGGAGGAGGCAATGAGGGTCAGTGGGGAGATGGAGGAGTCAATGGGGAGAAGGAAGAGCCAATGACGGGCCAATGGGGAGATGGAGGAGTCAACGAGGGTCTGTGGGGAGATGGAGGAGTCAATGGGGAGAGGGAGGAGCCAATGAGGAGTCAATGGGGAGAGGGAGGAGCTGGAGGGGTCAGTGGGGAGAGGGAGCAGTCAATGAAGAGAAGGAAGAGCCAATGACGGGCCAATGGGGAGATGGAGGAGCTCGAGGGATGGAGGGAGAGAGGGAGAGGGTCAAGGAAGAGAGGGAGGAGCTGAAGGGGTCAGTGGGGAGATGGAGGAGTCAATGGGGGTCAATGGGGAGATGGAGGAGCTCGAGGGATGGGGGAGAGGGTTGGTGCAGGGACTGGAGTCAAGGGAGGGATGGAACGGCCAATGGGGAGATGGAGGAGTCAATGGGGAGAGGGAGGAGCCAAGGGCTGGGGGGAGAGGGTCAAGGCGGGGATGGAGGAGCCAACGGGGGGTGAAGGGAGAGGGTCAAGGAGTGGAGGGGTCAGCGGAGAGGGAGGGGTCAGTGGGGAGAAGGAGGAGCCAATGGGGAGAGGGAGGAGCCAATGAGAAGTCAATGGGGAGAGGGAGGAGCCGGAGGGATGGATGGAGAGAGGGAGAGGGTCAAGGAGGGAGGGGGAGACCCTGAGGGGTCAGTGGGGAGAGGGAGCAGCAGCGCTCCCCGGGGTTCCCCCTGGCGGCGTTTCCATGGCAACGGCGGCGTTGGGGGGGGGAGGAAGAAGGAGAGAGGATGAGGAAGGAGGAAGATGAAGGGGGAGGATGAGGAAGGAGGATGAGGAAGATGAGGATGAGGAAGGAGCCGGAAAGGGGGAGAGGAGGAGGAAGGAGAATGAGGAAGATGAGGGGGGACGAAGGAGGAAGATGAAGGACGAGGATGAGGAAGATGAGGGGCGATGAAGGAGGAAGATGAGGAGGAAGATGAGGCGGGAACTGGGATGAGGATGAGGAAGGAGAAGGGATGAGGATGAAGGACGAGGAGGAGGAAGATGAGGATGAGGAAGGAGCTGGAAAGGGGGAGAGGATGAGGAAGGAGAGAGGATGAGGATGAAGATGAAGGACGATGAGGAAGGAGGATGAGGAAGATGAGGGGGGATGAGGGGGGAGGAAGAGGAGGAAGATCAGGTAGGAACTGGGATGAGGATGAGGAGGAAGATGAAGAACGAGGATGAGGAAGATGAGGATGAGGAGGAGGAAGGAGCCGGCAAGGGGGAGGGGAGGAGGAAGGAGAGAGGATGAGGAGGATGAGGAAGATGAAGGGGGAGGATGAGGAGGATGAGGAGGGTGAGGATGGTGGAAAAGGGGATGAAGGTGGGGAAGACGAGGATGAGGAAGGAGAAGGGATGAGGATGAAGATGAAGGACGAGGAGGAGGAAGGAGAATGAGGAAGATGAGGGGGGATGAAGGAGGAAGATGAAGGACAAGGATGAGGAAGATGAAGGGGAGATGAAGGAGGAGGATGATGAGGATGAAGATGAAGGGGGAGGATGAGGAGGATGAAGGAGAATGAGGAAGATGAGGGGGGACGAAGGAGGAAGATGAAGGACGAGGATGAGGAAGATGAGGGAGAGGAAGGAGAGAGGATGAGGAGGATGAAGATGAAGGGGGAGGATGAGGAGGAAGACGAGGCAGGAACCGGGATGAGGATGAGGAAGGAGCAGGAGGAAGATGATGACGATGAGGCTGAAGGCCCAAGGGACCCCCACTCGCCCCCTCCCCAAAAACGACGGAACCCCCAAAAGAAAAACCCCAAAATCCCCCGGAACCCCCCCAAAATCCCCCCAAATCATC
>NW_024501427.1:0-800 GCF_017590055.1 Onychostruthus taczanowskii
AACCTGACCACAAAAGTGGAATAAACCCAAAGCCAAATGTGGGACAATCCCAACCCCAAAGATGGGACAAACCCGACCCAAAAGGTGGGATAAACCCCACCCCAAAGGTGGAATAAACCACGCTCCAAAGGTGGGACAAACCCAACCCCAAATGTGGAATAGACCACACTCCAAAGGTAGGACAAACCCAGCCCCAAAGGTGGAATAAAACCAACCCCAAAGGTGGAACAAACCTGACCACAAAAGTGGAATAAACCAAACCCCAAATGTGGAACAAACCCAACCCCAAAGGTGGGACAAACCCAACACCAAAGGTGGAATAAAACCAACCCCAAAAGTAGGACAAACCCCACCCTAGGGTGGGACAAACCCAACCCCAAAGTTGGGACAAACCCAACCCCAAAGGTGGAACAAATCCAACCCCAAAAGTAGGACAAACCCCACCCCAAAGTTGGGACAAACCCCACCCCAAAGGTGGAACAAGCCCAACCCCAAATGTGGAATAAAAACCCCACCCTAGGGTGGGACAAACCCAACCCCAAAGTTGGGACAAACCCAACCCCAAAGGTGGAACAAATCCAACCCCAAAAGTAGGACAAACCCCACCCCAAAGTTGGGACAAACCCCACCCCAAAGGTGGAACAAGCCCAACCCCAAATGTGGAATAAACCCCACCCCAAAGATGGAACAAACCTGGCCCCAATGTTGGGACAAACCCAACCCCAAGGGTGGGACAAACCCAACCCCAAAGATGGAATAAAACCAACCCCAGCTGGGACAAACCCCACCCCAAAGTTGGG
>NW_024501428.1:0-800 GCF_017590055.1 Onychostruthus taczanowskii
GGGGGAGCCCGGGGGTCCTGGCTGTGGCTCTGGGGCTCCTGAGGGGCCGCTCGGGTGATTTTGGGGGGGGTCCTGGGGGTCGTTTGGAGGCCCTGGTGCTGCTCTCTGTGGTCCTGGGGGTCTCTCTGGCCCCCTCTCTATGGTTTTGGGGTCTCTCTGACCCCTCTCTGTGATTTTTGGGGTCCCTCTGGGCCTCTCCCGATGCTTTCTGGGGGGTCCCGAGGCTCGTTTGGAGCTCCTGGCGCCCCTCTCGATGGTTTCAGGGGTCTCGGGGGTCTCTCTGTCCCTCTCGGGTGTCTCTCTATGACCCTGGGTGTCTCTCTGTCCCCCTCTCTATGACCCTGGAGGTCCTGGGTGTCTCTCTGGCCCCTCTCTATGGTTTGGGGGTCTCTCTATGACCCTGGGGGTCTCTCTGGCCCCTCTCTATGGTTTGGGGGTCTCTCCCTCCCCCTCGGGGGTCTCTCTATGACCCTGGGGGTCTCTCTGGCCCCCTCTCTATGACCCTGGGGGTCTCTCTGGCCCCTCTCTATGGTTTGGGGGTCTCTCTGTCCCTCTCGGGGGTCTCTCTATGACCCTGGGGGTCTCTCTTGCCCCTCTCTATGGTTTGGGGGTCTCTCCCTCCCCCTCGGGGGTCTCTCTATGACCCTGGGGGTCTCTCTTGCCCCTCTCTATGGTTTGGGGGTCTCTCCCTCCCCCTCGGGGGTCTCTCTATGACCCTGGGGGTCTCTCTTGCCCCTCTCTATGGTTTTTGGGGTCTCTCCCTCCCTCTCGGCGGTCTCCTCTATGATCCCGCTGCTCCC
>NW_024501429.1:0-806 GCF_017590055.1 Onychostruthus taczanowskii
TTCTTTGTGGCCATCAGAAAGCTGGACAAGCCATTTTGAGAAGTCCTTTAATCTCCAATTGTTTTTATGAATAGTAGCAGATACTGATAAACAAGAATGTCTTAATATTATACTGCAAAAAGTGTCACTATTACTCTTTAATTTCATTTTATCCAAAGGAAAGCTTTTTGTTGCACGTTACCCAAAGAAAGTTGAAACGTAGCCTGGACAGGGGCTCTCAGTTGACTGGGAGGGTCCCAGTTGACTGGAAGTTAGCAAATGTTACACTCCATTTACATGAAGGGTTGAAAGGAGGAACTGGGGAACCACAGGCCTGTGAGCCTGACCTCTGGGATGGGGAAGGTCATGGAGCTGATCATCCTGAGTGCCATTACACAACACAGACAGAGCAAGAAGGGGATCAGGCCCAGCCAGCAGGGGTTTCTGAAAGGCAGGTCCTGCTTGACCAGCCTGATCTCCTATGTCAAGGTGACCTGCTGAATGGATGAGGGAAAGGCTTTTGATGTTGTCTACTTAAACTCCAATAAAACCTTTGATTCTGTTTCCCGCAGCATCCTCCTGGACAGGGTGACTTTCCATGATGTGAATGGGTGTACTCTTTGCTAGGTACAAGCTGGCTGGAGTGCTGGGCCCAGAGAGTGGTGGTGACTGCAGTTACATCCAGCTGATGGTTGGTCACCAGTGGTGATCCCCAGAGCTCCACACTGGGGCCAGTCCTGTTTATAATCTCTTTATCAAAGATCTGAGTGAAGGGATCAAGTGCATTCCAGCAAGTGTGCAGCTGTGTGGGAGTGCTGATCGCCGGA
>NW_024501430.1:0-799 GCF_017590055.1 Onychostruthus taczanowskii
CAAAATCCCACACTTTTAACCCTTAAATCCCCATTTCCCCCATCACATTTTTTCCCCTAAAATCCCCATTTTTCACCCAATTTCCACCGGTTTTTTTTTGTTCTCCCCCCCCAGATGTTCCCCCAGATGTTCCCCTGGCCATTCCAGCTGTGCCCAAAACCCCAAAATCCCCATTTTTCACCCCAAAATCCCACACTTTTAACCCTTAAATCCCCATTTCCCCAATCACATTTTTTCCCCTAAAATCCCCATTTTTCACCCAATTTCACCGGGTTTTTTTTATTTTTTCCCATCCCCTCCCCCTCCAGTTCCCCCCCAAACCACACTTTTAACCCCAAAATCCCCATTTTTCACCCAAATTCCACCGGGTTTTTTTTATTTTTCCTGTCCCAGGTGTCCCCAGATGTTCCCCCAGCCATTCCAGCTGTGCCCAAAACCCCAAAATCCCCATTTTTCACCCCAAAATCCCACACCTTTAACCCTTAAACTCCCATTCCCCCCAAATCACACTTTTCCCCCTAAAATCCCCATTTTTCACCCAATTTTCACCGGGTTTTTTTTTATTTTTCTCCTCCTCACCCCCCCCAGATGTTCCCCCGGCCGTTCCAGCTGTTCCAGCTGTGCCCTAACCCCCAAAATCCTCGTTTTTCCCCCCAAAAATCACGATTTCCCCCCAATCTCATTTTTCCCTCTAAAATCCCCATTTTTCACCCAATTTCCACCGGGTTTTTTTTGGTTCTCCCCCCCAGATGTTCCCCCAGATGTTCCCCTGGCCATTCCAGCTGTGCCCAAAACCCCA
>NW_024501431.1:0-799 GCF_017590055.1 Onychostruthus taczanowskii
TTTTTGGGGTTTTTTTTGGTGTTTTCTCTGTTTTTGGCCGTTTTGGGTGGGTTTTTTTGTGTTTTTGGCCGTTTTTGGCAGGTTTTTTGGCAGTTTTTGGCAGTTTTTGGCCATTTTTGGGTGGTTTTGGGTGTTTTTGGGTGGGTTTTTTTGTGTTTTTGGGTGTTTCTGGCCGTTTTTGGGTGGGTTTTTTGTGTGTTTTTGGCCGATTTTGGGTGGGTTTTTTTGTGTTTTTGGGTGTTTCTGGCCGTTTTTGGGTGGGTTTTTTGTGTGTTTTTGGCCGATTTTGGGTGGGTTTTTTGTTTTTGGCCGTTTTTGGGTGGGTTTTTTTGTGTTTTTGTCCGTTTTTGGGTGGGTTTTTTGTGTTTTTGGCTGTTTTTGGCCGATTTCGGGTGTTTTTAGGTGTTTTCTTGGGTGTTTCTGTGTGGGTTTTTTGTGTTTTTGGCCGTTTTTGGCAGGTTTTTTGGCAGTTTTTGGCCGTTTTTGGCAATTTTTGGCCGGTTTTGGGTGTTTTTAGGTGGTTTTTTGGGTGTTTCTGGGTGGTTTTTTTTGTGTTTTTGGCCGTTTTTGGCAGGTTTTGGGTGGTTTTTTTGGGTGTTTTTGGCCGTTTTTGGGTGGGTTTTTTTATGTTTTTGGCCGTTTTTGGCAGGTTTTTTGGTAGTTTTTGGCAGTTTTTGGCCGGTTTTGGGTGGTTTTGGGTGGTTTTTTTGTGTTTTTGGCCGTTTTTGGGTGTTTCTGGGTGGTTTTTTTGTGTTTTTGGCCGTTTCTGGCCGTTTTTGGGGTCACTCACTCCAGCTGC
>NW_024501432.1:0-799 GCF_017590055.1 Onychostruthus taczanowskii
CAGCGTCACCCAGGTGAGACCCCAAAATCCGACCCCAAAAATGGGGGGGGGACCCCAAAATCCGACCCCAAAATGGGGGGGAGGGACCCCAAAAACGGGGGAGGGACCCCAAAAATGGGGGGGAGGGACCCCAAAAACCGACCCCAAAAATGAGCCCCAAAAATGGGGAGGGACCCCAAAAACCGACCCCAAAAACGGGGGGGGGACCACAAAAACCGACCCCAAAAATGGGGGGAAGGACCCCAAAATCCGACGCCAAAAATGGGGGGAGGGACCCCAAAAATGGGGAGGGACCCCAAAATCCGACCCCAAAAACCTACCTTAAAATGAGCCCCAAAAATGGGGAGGGACCCCAAAAATGGGGAGGGACCCCAAAAATGAGGGGGAGTGGCCCAAAAATGGACCCCAAAAATGGGCCCCAAAAACGGGGGGAGGGACCCCAAAAGTGAGCCCCAAAAATGGGGGGAGAGACCCCAAAATGGACCCCAAAAATGGGGAGGGACCCCAAAAACCGACCCCAAAAACAAGGGGAGGGACCCCAAAATGGACCACAAAAATGGGGGGAGGGACCCCAAAAATGAGGGGGAGGGGCCCAAAAATGGACCCCAAAAATGGGAGGGACCCCAAAAATGGCCCCAAAAACGGGGGGAGGAACCCCAAAAATGGGGAGGGACCCCAAAAACCGACCCCAAAAACAAGGGGAGGGACCCCAAAATGGACCACAAAAATGGGGGGAGGGACCCCAAAAATGGCCCCAAAAACGGGGGGAGGAACCCCAAAAATGGGGAGGGACCCCAAA
>NW_024501433.1:0-802 GCF_017590055.1 Onychostruthus taczanowskii
GTGGGGAGATAACTCGGTTATTGTTTCTGTTCGGTGCAGCCACTCGAGGAGCAAACTGAAACGCCACTTGCAAATAATTCTGTGGCGTGGATATTTATATTTTGCTGCAGACGCCGGGAGCTTCAGTAAAAAACACACCGAGTGCAAATATCCCCCCTTGTAGCAGCTGGCTGGACTCTGTCACCCCACAACAGCCCAATGCAAAATGAAGTTAGGCACAGGTTTAACGCAAATTTGACCAGGACACAGAGAGTTTTCCTTTAGCACACACCTTGAAATGAACAGTCAAACGCTCACTTGAACCACACCACAGAAAATCAGCGCAAAATCATTTCTGGCCTCTCAGCGGCCAAGCCGAGCCAGCGAGCTGTGAAATCCCAAAGCCCGGTGCACAAAACCCCTTGGAGAGCCTGGGCTTTGCTCACGGGAGCCGGGAACGTCCCCGGAGCCTTTCTGGAGTCAGCGGCCCGAGCCAGCCGCTCCGTGGGGCTTACACCGCTGCCGTGCAAAGGCACAATTTGCTCGGAAGCCTGTGCCTAATTTGGAGCACAAAGCCAGCTCGGCCCGGCATCTCCCCGCTGCCCGGAGCGCGGCCGGGGCTGCCCAGCGCCTTCAGACGCTCCTTTCATATCCACACACGGCCAAGAGCGGGCAGAGAAACCGGGCGACGAACAAAGGTGGCTCTGAAGTCATTTCCCAGAGCTCCGTCCAGCCATCCGGTTTCGCTCCTCGCCCATTGAAGGGGCAGAAAGCGGCAGGAAGAGCGAGGCTGAAAGGGAACAAACCGGGGGGGGGGGGGGGG
>NW_024501434.1:0-799 GCF_017590055.1 Onychostruthus taczanowskii
AGCCCACTCTTAGGACGAGGCCAATCCCAATCCCGGGACAGCTCCCAGAGCAATTCCTGCTCTTTGGAGGCCAGAATATCCCAAAATATCCTAAAATATCCCAGAATATCCCAAGCCCACTCTTAGGACGAGGCCGATCCCCATCCCGGGGACGGCTCCCGGCGCAATTCCCGCTCTTCCCGCGCTCCCGCTCCGTCCGTGTGTCCGCACTAACGCCTTCCCGCCGGCTTCTCTCGCCCCTGCGCCGCCGCCGCCGCTCCCGCGCCATTCCCGAATTCCCAGGTTCCGGAGGGGCTCTGTGCCAGCTCTCCCACCCTCGCCAGTCCCGCCGAGTACCAGACTCCGGCAAATTCCCGGCGCACTCCGCCTCCCAGCCGGCACAGCGTCTTCAAGCGCCACAGCATGAGGGTAAGCCCGGGATTCCCGCTGGGAATCGGCATCCGGAGGAATTCCCGATCATCAAAAATCGTGCCGTTGTTGGGATCCGCTTCTCGCTGGGATTCGGCATCCGGAGGAATTCCCGATCCTCAAAAATTGTCCCGTTGGGATTCGGCATCCGGAGGAATTCCCGATCCTCAAAAATTGTCCCGTTGGGATTCGGCATCCGGAGGAATTCCCGATCCTCAAAAATTGTCCCGTTGGGATTCGGCATCCGGAGGAATTCCCGATCCTCAAAAATTGTCCCGTTGGGATTCGGCATCCGGAGGAATTCCCGATCCTCAAAAATTGTCCCGTTTTTGGGATTCGGCATCCAGAGGAATTCCCAGTCCTGAAAAATTGTCCCGTTGGGATTCGGCAT
>NW_024501435.1:0-798 GCF_017590055.1 Onychostruthus taczanowskii
CCTTATTTTTTCCCTGATTTTCCCCCACTTTCCCCCAAATTTTTCCTTATTTTTTCCCCAATTTTTTCCTGATTTTCCCCAATTTTCCCCTAAATTTTTCCTCTTTTTTTCCCTGATTTTTCCCTGATTTTCCCCAATTTCTTCTTGATTTTTCCCAAATTTTCCCCCAAATTTTTCCTTTTTTTTTTTTCCCTGATTTTCCCCGATTTTCCCCAATTTTCCCCCAATTTCTTCCTGATTTTCCCCTAAATTTTTCCTTTTTTTTTGCCCGATTTGCCCCAATTTTCCCCCAATTTTTTCCTGATTTTTCCCCAATTTTTCCCTAAATTTTTCCTTATTTTTTCCCCTGATTTTCCCCCAAACTTCCCCAACCTGCCCCAATCCCCCCCACATCCCATCCCCACCTGTCTGTGCAGGCAGAGGTGGCAGCGTGCAGGCTGCGGGGCGCGCCGCGGTGCGGGCAGGCGCGGAGCTCCACGCGGTGCAGCCCAGCACCCAAACTCCCCAATCCCCCCCATTCCTCACCTGTCTGTGCAGGCAGTGTTGGCACCGCGTGGCGCTGAGCCCAGCGCGGTGCAGCCCATCACCCAAACTCCCCAATCCCCCCCATTCCTGATCCTCACCTCTCGGTGCAGGCAGACATGGCACCGCGCGGCGTTCCCATCCCTGCCGGCCCTGCCGATCTCCTGCACGAAGGCGTGCAGGCTGCGCCGCGGTGCAGCCCAGCCCCCAAACTCCCCAATCCCCCCCATTCCTGATCCCCACCTGTCTGTGCAGGCTGCGGGGCGCGCCGCGGTG
>NW_024501436.1:0-782 GCF_017590055.1 Onychostruthus taczanowskii
TTTTTTTTTTCAGCTACTTCACATGCATGAGATTTTCCTTGATTGTCACTACAACTGGGAACTCGTAATTTGGTGCATTTCTCTAACTGTTTTTCTCTTAAGATTTGTTACTCTTGGATCTGAAACAAGTAAAAAGTACAGCAATACCTCAATATTACTTACTGAGCAGGTGAGAATTTGTTTAGATCTATATTTTTATACGTAAACAACTCATTCATCTGGTAGGTCTCAGGCCTTGTAGATTTATTAAAATAATAGTTTGGGTTAGGGAGTTAATTATGGGGAAGTAAAGCAGCTTTGCAAGACAAACTTCAATTTTTGAGATAAATGCTTGACTTTATCCCAACTTCTGTTTAAGTGAGTGGGCTTACAGGTGCCATCTCCTTTGATATAATTTAGCATCTAACAGAATACAAACATAAAAAATAGTTATTCAATATGAAAAAAATCCTGGAATCTGTGTTGGATGGGTGAGTAAAAGATCTGAAGACAAACTTAACCCTCTGTGAAGTGAGTTGCTGTTTCCAGTCCAATAGCTTAGGACTGC
This sequence comes from Onychostruthus taczanowskii, assembly GCF_017590055.1. Taxonomy (NCBI): domain Eukaryota; kingdom Metazoa; phylum Chordata; class Aves; order Passeriformes; family Passeridae; genus Onychostruthus; species Onychostruthus taczanowskii. Next base: position 548 of record NW_024501436.1, read on the forward strand.
TAGTATGGATTACATATAGCCTCTTCTAGAATCCTTGGAAATCTCTATTTTTCAGTCATTTTTCAGGCTTGTCTTTAGGTCTATATGGGTTTCTTCTCAGGAATCTTCTGGTTGGTGTTTGTACTTCAAACTTCCCTCTCTGCTCGACCTGGCACTGCTCATAGTTTTCCAAGCTAAGCATGTTCAGTTAGTGTCAGGTTGGAAAGAAATCTCTTTCTTCTGAAGTTTCACACTG
>NW_024501437.1:0-23065 GCF_017590055.1 Onychostruthus taczanowskii
TGCCTTGTCCCAAGTGTACACTTCATCGTTGCAATTCGCATCATAGTGTTTCAAAGATCTTTTCTCTTTACGTTTTTGCTCTCTCTGCCATTTTGAGTCTGGTGATAACATTGAAATCTTTCCAATGCTGCATGGACCTCCCTTGGCATTTGAAGGAATGCCGTGACAAATTCTATCTCCACAAATCAAAAAGAATCCCCTCGGCAAATGCACTGGAACCTGGAGTGATCCTCTGGTTGTCGTCGTGGTGTTTTTGCACCAAGCCGATGCATTTCTGTAAAACTCCTGATTTGGAGTGACATCAATGGTATTGTTTGTTTTCTTTGAAATTTCAAACTGCATGCCCATGTCCATTGTCATGGATCCGAAAATCTTCAATTCCTGAGGTTTAGTAGAAGCCACAGGTAAAAGATGTGTCCAAGCACACCACTCGTTCACAGGATCTTTAACGGTCTGCGAAATTTCAATTGCAGTGTGTCCTGGAATCGGCCATTCGCTCACTGGCAAGCCAAATCATGCATGCTGAGAATGGTTTTCCTGGTCTAGGATGTGTCAGGCAGATGCTATCCAAATTTGCTGCCTGGGTTAAAACTTCCCAAACATTTCTCTCTGACTGATCAATGGGTAAATTCGCCCTGCTGTTCACAGCGATTGACAATGGAATCAAGCACATGAACATTGTGAAGCACACGATTTCTCCCTTGTGGACAAACATTACCATCTTTTCGCTCCAAATCCTAAAACTCCCCCAAATATTTTTCTTTATTGTTCAAGCTCTTCTGAGTTGTTTTGCGCAGTCTGGATCTCTTCTTCTGTCTGAGTACTTGTCTCCCTGCTCCTGGAATCCGTGTTCTCTGGTCCTTGCGTCCGAAATGGTTTCACGTGTCGCGCCGACACCCACTTTGGACCTTGCCCTGTGGAAACACAAGCGAAACCCTTGCCCCAAGTGATTAGTTTGAAGGGACCTTCTATTTGTCCAGACTCTGGGTTTCTGATCAAAACTAAAGGATTCTACCTTAGCTTTGCCTGTGAACTGCTTGAGAAATGTCTCAAGATTGGTGGATTGGGTTCTGAAGATGAACTATTTAGAAAATTCAACACATACAATGCTGTGTTCAATTTCATGTGTGGCGTCGCCTCTGGTTCCCCTCTTTTCTGCCTATCTAGCAAAGATTTTAATGTATGATGTGTCCTCTCAATGATTGCTTGACCTGTGGGTGAATACGGAATACCAAATGTGTGTCTGACACCCCATTTCTTTAGGAATTTGTCAAGCACCCTGCCTGTATATGTTGGACCATTATCTGTTTTTATTTCTTGAGGCACGCCCAATGACGCAAATGCTTGCAGGAAATGTCAACAAGCGTGATCTGCTGTTTCCCCTACATGTGCTGAAGCAAAGACTGCTCCTGAAAATGTGTCCACTGAAACATGAACATTCTTGAGGTTTCCAAATGATGGATACTTTGTAACATCTGTTTGCCACAGTTGAAGACTTTGTAGTCCTCGCGGATTGACCGCTCCTGTGGAAGCTGGTGGCTGTACAAGTTGACAATCTGGACAAGCATTAATGATTTCCCTCGCCTGTGTTTTTGTGAGACAAAAGGATTCCATCAGTGCCTGTGCATTCTGGTGAAAAAATGCATGACTTAACTTTGCCTGCTCAAAAATGTCTGGAAGTGTTTGTGAAATGGGCATTGTCAATCTGTCCGCTCGAGCATTCCCCTCTGCTAAAAATTCTGGAAGCGTTGTACGTGCTCTGATATTTGTGATAAAATATTCGTGCTCCCTACTTTCTAGTAATGTTTTCATGCCTGCCAGATATGAATATAAATCCTCATTGTTGGCCTCTTTCAAAAGTGAACCCTCCAATCGTCTGACCACTCCCGCAACATATGCGGAATCTGTGACCTCGTCTGACCACACCCACGACATATGCTGAATCTGTGACCAAGTTGAGAGGTTCCTTGAACAACTCAAATGTCGAATGACTGCTGCCAGTTCCACAATCTGTGGAGAGCCTTGAACCATCTTCACATTTGATTCCTGTTCCCCTGTCCTTGAGTTCCTCCATGTGATCACTGACTTGTGTGTTTTTCCTGAGCCATCAGTGAACACTGTGATCCCGTCCAGAGGTTCTTCACTTATTCTTGGCTTTGCTCTGTGACTGCAACAGTCTGTTCTGCGGCAAATGAATTGTGCAAGTTCCTGGAAAAGCTAACAATGCAATTAACAAGTCTTTCGATTTCTGCATCGCCCATCCAAGATAATCTTTTTGCAAAGGTAAATGAATGATCAAAAATTCCTGTCCTGTCATTGTCAGCAATCTTGTTCTTCCCTTGATGATGATCTGTGCTGCCATCTGTAAATCTGAAAGCATTGTTTTTGAAGGCCTGTGTGGTAGGAAAATCCACTCTATGATTATTAGAGAATCTCTTTGAGATGGATCCCATTGAAAGATCAAACCATGGAACTGCATTTTCTTTCCCAACACTGCCAACTCAAAAGGCAACGATTCAACAAACCGATGTGCTTGTCACTTCTGAATGGCATCTGTGATTTTCTCCAATTCTTTCTTTGCCTCTCACGTGAGTGTCCGGGGGGATAGAATGTCTATGTCCCCTCTCAAGAGATGAGTAACGCTGGAATGTTGCTGTTTGTGATTCCTAAAATTGGTCTCATCCAGTTCATTTCCCCTAGAAGCTGTTGTAAATCATGCAGATTGTTAACTTTCGTGCTGATCTCCATCTTCTGAGGTTTTATCGTTCTCTCCATTTTGCAGCTCTTGTTGTGTTGATGCGGCAATGAGCAAATCATCCATATAATGAATGATCTTCACCTTCAGGAATTTCTTCCGTGATGGTGACAAAGCTCGTGCCAGGTACCATTGACATATTGTCGGCGGGTTCTTGAGGCCTTGAGGAAGTACAACCCAATGGTATCGCTGCAGCAGTGTTTCCTTGTTGATACTTGGAACAGAAAAGGCAAATCTTGATGCATCATCTGGATGAAGCGGAATAATGAAAAAACAATCCTTGAGATCGATGATCACAAGTGGCCAGTCTCTGGGAATCATGGAAACTGAGGGAAGTCCCAACTGAAGAGGTCCCATGTCCTCAATGACTTCATTGATCTTCCTGAGATCATGCAACAATCTCCATTGGCCTGATAATTTCTTTTTGATGACGAACACTGGAGAATTCCAAGGACTGTTTATTGGCTCGATGTGTCCTTTCTCCAATTGATTTTGTGTCGCTACAGAACACAAGACAACACGATGCAGACACACTGCTGCTCTCAGGCCAGGAAGAGAGAGATTTATTTTCTGACTCCTACTTTTATAGATTTCCAAAGGTGACATAGGATTGGAGGGTGAAAGTGCCACCTCTCCAGGGACACTGGACAAACGAACAGTCTATCAAGTTTCTCCTCCTCCATAAAGGAATGCAAAACAATAACTTGTTTACAGAAAGTGTGTGAGAAAGTTTGATACAAGAATGCAAACATCAGAAGGCTTAGAAAAATCTTAAGAAAGCAGGGTGACAATTTTGGACCAGGTTCTTCAATGCACTCAATTTTTCTCGTTCAAGGGGCCACTGATCCACCCAAACTGGATCATCTGTTTTCCAAGTCAGCTTCAGTGTGGCGAGTGCCGCAGTGACCCCGACTAAAAATCCAACTCAATCTTCGTGCCCCATTGTGCCAGAAGATCCCTACCCCAGGCTGTGATTGGCTTTTGCACAACAAAAGGACGAATGATCGCTGTCTTGTTTCCTGGCCCTGTCACAACGATGGAATTTTCGCTTTGCAAACACAGAGAAGCTCCCCCCTATGCCTGAGAGAGATCCCAATGGCACAATCAAACTCCAATCACGTGGCCAAAAAATGTATGATATCACTGTAACATCTGCTCTTGTATCAAGCATTCCTCTGACTGCTATTGTTCTGTCTCCACAAGTCAACTGGCATGTCAGTGTGGGTCTATCTCGGCATCTCGATTAGTTCTGTATTGAAGCGAGAGCCCCCCTCGGGGCTCGCCCCCCCGCCTCACCGGGTAAGTGAAAAAACGATCAGAGTAGTGGTATTTCACCGACGGCCGGGACGCTGGCGGGCGGGTTGCCCTGCACCGCTGAGCGCGCGCCCGGCCTCCCACTTATTCTACACCTCTCATGTCTCTTCACAGCGCCAGACTAGAGTCAAGCTCAACAGGGTCTTCTTTCCCCGCTGATTCCACCAATCCCATTCCCTTGACTTTGGTTTCGCTGGATATTAGGTACTGACAGTGGGAATATCATTCATCCATTCATGCGCATCACTATTTAGATGACGAGGCATTTGGCTATTTAATAAACATATATAAATAATACATATGTCTCTTGTCCGGGTTAAGTAAGGTGGCCCGTCCACCTGAAAGTCCAAATTAGAATTTAAAGCCCAAATATGGGCTTAAAGACATGGTTATGAATGGATGAACCCCTTCCTCCCAAAACCAATTCCCACTATCCAGCGAACCAGCCAGGGGAAGGGGCCTAGTTTATTCATATAATATAGTACACAGGTACAATCCATCTGGCTCTGCTCGCGAATATATGTACAATATCTACAGAGGCCACAAGAACTTGGGATGCTAGGGCCCTAGCGGTCCTCTCCAGCCTCGTTTTGGAGAGACCAAGGGCCAAAAACAGCTCCGAGTTCTTAGGGTACCATTTTCCACGGGCCCCCATGGGGAAGCCTATATATTGAATGTCCTCCGCATTAGTAAGCTGTTGTATTTGCGGATGTAGGCGCTGATATTTCTTCGCCTTTTCAGCAGCAGCCTCCCTCAGTGAGGAATTGCTGTGCTTGTATCTGACTGTTACGTCAACCACCAACACCTTGGACTCCCTGACAAAAATCAAGTCTGGCTTAAACAGTTCGTTGACTTCATCTCGCAGGTGTGGTTCCTGAAAGACCGTCCAATCCGCTCTCTTAGCTTCAACACTAAGAATTTCACAGATGGCATTGTCGGCGGTGCACTGTTGAGGTGGCAATCAGCACTCGTTGCTCATCCACCCTCAGGAGTCCTACTGCAGATGGGTTTTCTGATAGTCCAGGCAAGGCATTAAATTGCTTGACGCCCTCTGACTCTACAGCAGCTATTCCAAATGCCCGTCTGAGTCCCTTTGTGTCTTTGAAATACCCACTTCGGAGATGATCTATGCCCAAAATACATGGGGCCTCTGGGCCGGTCACAATAGGGTGTTTCTTCCACTCATTTCCGGTCAGGCTCAACTCAGCTTCCACTAAAGTAAAATCCTGTGATCCCCCTGTCACACCAGCGACAGAAACAGATTCTGCCCCCATGTGTCTTGATGGGATTAATGTGCACTGCTCACCAGTGTCGACCAAAGCTTCATATTCTCGTGGTTCAGATGTGCCAGGCCAACGAATCCACACAGTCCAGACAACACGCCTCATTCTAGAGAAGCTGCAGACCATATAGAGGAAGCTTACCAGATTAAATACCAGAGAGATGATCTCTTCACCATTCAGGGGAAACTGAACATTCGCAAAAAGTGACATAACAGATTCAAAGGAGAAGAAGGAAAGGAAAGGCTGAAAAGCCTCATTCCCTGCTCCTCCTCTAACAAATGGGGTGCAATTACTAATAAATTCCCAAAACATCCTACTGGAACTGGGACACAGGGTAGGATGAAGAAACCATAAACCATACATATTGTAAACAGACTCCGGTATCTTTGTAAATGCCCTATAAATCATTACCACCAAGAAAAGCACAATAGCTATTCTAATCTGAGCCCCTCTACTGTAAAAACTATGTGTTAGAAACAGTAATCTTAGTGACCAGAAAGATATTGAAACCTCAGAAAAGCCTAGAGACCAGAACCACATGAAGGCCTCCACCCCAAGAGACATTACCAATCCATGCAACATGGCTACTGACTGCTTTAACCCACTACAGAGCAAGCACAAACAACATGCAATCAAGAATGGTTTTTTCCACTTTCTTGGGCACCACTAAAATATGTTTGTCCTGGTTCAGGGCAATTTTGAGAGAGAACCCCCAGAGGAGCTCCTCTAGAAAAGCAGATTCAATTGGCCCCTGCCCCCAACCAGTTCAGGAGAAAATACATCCTTGGAGAAAAGTGGAAAAAGTGTTTATTAAACAACAAAACCTAAACAATATTAAACAATAAAACCTCTTGCTGCTCCAAAAGAGATGACAAACTCAGAACAGTCCCCTCCCTGGGCTGCAGCTCGGCTCACTCAGTCTCTGATCAGTCCCTCCCGTGCTGGAAATGCCACGGCCCAGGCCCGGCCCGGTGGCCACAGGTGTGAACTGCCAGTGCTCTTCTGGGTGTTCAGGCCAGAGCAGGTTTAACAGGTACAAAGAAAAGGAAAAAAAACCCACCACAGTCCAGAGAACTTCTTTGCCTCAGCTAGCTAAAACTAACTAAAAGCAAAGGAGAGCTCTGTCCCGCTGTCTGTCCATCCGCAGACAACACAGTCCAGGAGGAGGAATGTGGAGGAGTGAGTGCAGTGTCTGAAAACAAACTGCACGCTTCTTCTCTCCCTCCTTCACTCTCTGGAACAAGTCTTAAAGGTGCAAAACTTATTATTCACATAAACAGAATGAGAGGATTGGGGATAAAAGCATCATACAGTCATCCCAGGACAAAGAGAAAAGGAAAACTGCCCACTCAACAGAAGACAGCTGCCATCCAGTTGGCAAATAGAATACATCTTGCTTGGCAGGCAGGACACCTAATATCCCCCCAAAAATGCCCAAAAAATTCCTAAAAGTGCCCTAAAATTCTCCTCAAAAATGCCCCAAAATACTCTCAAATCTTCCCTCAAAATACCCTAAAATTCCCTCTCTAAAAGAGCCTAAAAAATGCCCCCAAAATCCCTAAAATCTTCTCCAAAATACCTTAATAATCAGCTCTAAAAATACCAGTTTTTTTCTGGGATCCCCCACACCCCTTTGGACCCCCAAAATCCCCTCTGAAACCCCCTGTAGCCCCCCACAGTACCCCAGTGACCCTGCCAAATGCCTTCTTACCCCCCAAACCCCATTTTAACCCTTCAAACCCCATTTTTCTCCCCAAATTCTCATTTCCCCCCTCAAATTCTCATTTTCCCAGCCCCACACTCCCTGTATTTTTCCCCAAGATCCTGATTTTTTTTCCCCTAACCTCCCGTTTTTCACCCCAAATCCTCTTTTTGTCCCCTCAAGCCATGGGAGCAGCCCTTGTGGTGTCCCTGGCCCCACACCTGGTTCTGCTCCTGGTCCCACTTAGGGTCACTGGGGGCACTGGTGCCACCAGAGCCATTAGGGCCACCAGAACCATTAGGGCCACCAGTGCCACCAGAGGGACCGAAGAGGAGATGATGGATCTCCTTAAGTGTCCCCAGCAGGTTACAAATGAACTTGTGATTGCTCCCCTCCCACAGCTGCTCAGCCTCATCTACTGTGGCCACCCAAGGGCTTGGGGACATCGAGGGACATGTCCATTGTCCGCTCCAGGGTGGCCTCGATGGCCCTGAGCTGGCAGTGCAGCTCCCAGGAGAACACAGTGGCTTTGTGACACGCGGCCACCAAGTCCCCCAGGGGCCCCAGGGCCTCCTCCACCTGCTGTTTTCTCTTGGTGGCTGCCATCCCCCATTGGTGAACACCACGGCCTCTCTTCTGGCCATGGTGGCCACCAGCACCTCGTTGCTGGCCGCCACCACCCGGGCCTCGAGAGCAGCCATTGCCTCCATTTCCAGGGCCAGGGGCAGCTCCTGTTCCGTGGCCTCCACGTTTTCCCGAGCTGTCTCCCAGGGCGTGGCTGTGTCCTGCCAGTTCCTGGCCTGGGTGGTGGCAGTGGCCGCTGTGGTGGCCTCAGCAGTGGCCACCTCCCTGCAGGTGGCACGGAGCTCAGTGGCCTCCTTGGCCAGCCAGGCCCATCTGTCCATGACCCTGGACATCAACTCCCACCAGGTGCCATCACATCGGCCCAGGTGGTCCCGGGGTGACCCCGAGGGTGGCCAGGCCCCAGCCCAGGGAGGAGACACCACGGTGGCCCAAGGAGGTGACACTGCCATGGTTCAGGGTCCTAAAGCAGCCTCAGGTGAATCACAGAATCACAGAATAATGAAGCTGGAAGAGACCTCAAAGATCATTGAGTCCAGCCTATGCCCTAACACCTCAACTAGACTGTAACACCAAGTGCCTTGTCCAGTCTTTTTTTAAGCACATCCAGAGATGGTGATTCTACCACCTCCCTGGGAAGAGCATTCCAGTACTTTATTATTCTTCCGGTGAAAAACTTTTTCCGAATATCCAACCTGTACCTTCTCTGAAGTAGCTTGAAACTGTGTCCTCTTCATGTGTCAGTTGCTGCCGGGTGGAAGAGACCGACCCGAGAAACTTTTTCCGAATATTCAACCTGTACCTTCCCTGAAGTAGCTTGAAACTGTGTCCTCTTCATGTGTCAGTTGCTGCCGGGTGGAAGAGACCGACCCCCACCTGTCTACAACCTCCCTTCATGGAGTTGTAGAGAGCAATAAGGTCACCTCTGAGCCTCCTCTTCTGCAGGCTAAACAACCCCAATTCCTTCAAACATTCCTCACAGGGCTTGTGTTCCAAGCCCCTCTCCACCCTCGTTGCCCTCCTCTGGACATGCTCAAGCATCTCAACATCCTTCCTAAACTGAGGGGCCCAGAACTGGACACAGCACTCAAGATGCAGTCTCACCAGTGTTGCCGTCTTATTGTATAGGTTTTGTACCTTCTTGGTGATTTCTCATGGGTAGCTTTTCACAGCACTGACTCCTTTTTCTTCTTAGCACAGATAACAAACTCCATCTACCTTCTTGACTGGTTAACTTACTTTTTTACAATACTTTTCTTAATTGGATCTAGCTGTGGCTTATTAAGGGCAGGCCTGTTCCTAATTCTTGATAATTAGCACAGCTGTAACTCCTTAGGGGTGAGATTACCTCCATTACTATCTCTATTTTCCTACATTCCACCCATCCACACACCAGCACCGAGTACAGAGCAAGAATGACCTCCCTGGTCCTGCTGGACACACAATTCCTAAAGCAGGCCAGGATGCCCTTGGCCTTCTTGGCCACCGGGGCACACTGCTGGCTCACATTCAACTGGCTCTCAACCAGCACCCCGGGTCCCTTTCCTCATGAACCACTGTCCCCAGCTTGTAACATTGTCAGGGATTTTTGTGGCCAAAATGTAGAACTTGGCACTTAGACTTACTAAACTTCATGCTGTTGGACTCTGCCCATCCATCCAACCCATCTAAGTCTCTCTGCAGGGCCCTCCTTCCTTCCAATAGATCGACACAAGCTCCCAGCTTAGTGTCGTCTGCAAATTTACTAATGAAGGACTCGATGCCTTCATCCATGTCATCTATAAAAATATTAAACAGAACTGGCCCCAGCACAGACCCCTGAGGGACAGCACTGGTGCCTGGCCCCAGCTGGATGCAGCACCATTCACCAGCTCTCTCTGGGCCCAGCCATGCAGCCAGTTCCTAACCCAGCACAGAGTGCTCCTGTCCCAGCCCTGGGCTGCAGCTTCTCCAGGAGTGTGCTGTGGGAGACAGTAGAGCAATAAGGTCACCTCTGAGCCTCCTCTTCTGCAGGCTAAACAACCCCAATTCCTTCAAACATTCCTCACAGGGCTTGTGTTCCAAGCCCCTCTCCACCCTCGTTGCCCTCCTCTGGACATGCTCAAGCATCTCAACATCCTTCCTAAACTGAGGGGCCCAGAACTGGACACAGCACTCAAGATGCAGTCTCACCAGTGTTGCCGTCTTATTGTAAAGGTTTTGTATCTTCTTGGTGATTTCTCATGGGTAGCTTTTCACAGCACTGACTCCTTTTTCTTCTTAGCACAGATAACAAACTCCATCTACCTTCTTGACTGGTTAACTTACTTTTTTACAATACTTTTCTTAATTGGATCTAGCTGTGGCTTATTAAGGGCAGGCCTGTTCCTAATTCTTGATAATTAGCACAGCTGTAACTCCTTAGGGGTGAGATTACCTCCATTACTATCTCTATTTTCCTACATTCCACCCATCCACACACCAGCACCGAGTACAGAGCAAGAATGACCTCCCTGGTCCTGCTGGACACACAATTCCTAAAGCAGGCCAGGATGCCCTTGGCCTTCTTGGCCACCGGGGCACACTGCTGGCTCACATTCAACTGGCTCTCAACCAGCACCCCGGGTCCCTTTCCTCATGAACCACTGTCCCCAGCTTGTAACATTGTCGGGGATTTTTGTGGCCAAAATGTAGAACTTGGCACTTAGACTTACTAAACTTCATGCTGTTGGACTCTGCCCATCCATCCAACCCATCTAAGTCTCTCTGCAGGGCCCTCCTTCCTTCCAATAGATCGACACAAGCTCCCAGCTTAGTGTCGTCTGCAAATTTACTAATGAAGGACTCGATGCCTTCATCCATGTCATCTATAAAAATATTAAACAGAACTGGCCCCAGCACAGACCCCTGAGGGACAGCACTGGTGCCTGGCCCCAGCTGGATGCAGCACCATTCACCAGCTCTCTCTGGGCCCAGCCATGCAGCCAGTTCCTAACCCAGCACAGAGTGCTCCTGTCCCAGCCCTGGGCTGCAGCTTCTCCAGGAGTGTGCTGTGGGAGACAGTGCCAAAGGCCTTGCTGGAGTCCAAATAGACACATCTACAGCCTTTCTCACATCCACCAGGAGGGCCACCTGGTCAAAGAAGGAGACCAGGTTGGTCAGACATGACCTACCCCTCCTAAACCCCTGCTGGCTGGGTCTGATACCCTGGCCATCCTGTAAATTCTGTGTGATGGCACTCAGTATGAACTGTTCCATAACCTTACCTGGTACTGAGGTCAGGCTAACTGGCCTATAATTACCAGGATCCTTCTTCCCACCGTTTTTTAAATGGGTGTTTTGAATGGTTCCTGTCATCTGGAACTTCACCAGTGAGCCAGGACTGCTGGTAAATGATGGAGAGCGCCTTCGCAAGTTCATCTGCCAGCTCCCTCATCACCCTGGGGTGGATCCCCTCTGGTCCCATGGATTTATGAATATCCAAGCATCTCAAAAGGTCTCTGACTGCCTTCTCTTGATAATGGAAGAAACATTCTGCTCCCTGATACCACTGAGCAACCCAAGGGACAGTTATCCTGAAGGCAAGTCTTCTCACTAAAAGCTGAGACAAAGAAGGCATTAGGCACTTCTGCCTTCTCCTCATCTGCAGTTACAAAGTTCCCTTCAGCATCTAATAAAGAACAAAGGTTAGTCTTTCTCTTCCTTTTACCATTAATATATATATATAAACATTTTTTGTCATCTTTTACAAAAGTTGTGATTTTAAGTTCAAACTGAGCTTTAGGCTCCCTAATTTTTTTAGCAGCCCCCTTAAACACTTCCTGAGAGACTTGACCCTCCCTCCAAAGATAATACATTGTTTTATTTATTCCTGAGTTCCTCCAAACCTCCTTGCCCATCCAGGCTGGATGTTTGCCTTGTTGACTTATCTTTTGGCACACAGGGACAGTCTGTTCCTGTGCCCTCAAGATCTCCATTTTGAAGCACGCCCACCCTTCCTGAACTCCTTTGTTTTAAGGACTACTTCCCAAGGAACTCTCTGAATAAGTCTCCTGAATAGACCAAAATCTGCCCTCCAAAAGTCCAGTGTAAAAGTCTCATTAATGTTCCACTTGACTTCACCAAATATTGAGAATTTTATAATTTCACGATCACTCTGTCCCAAGCGGTGTCCAACCACCACATCTCCCACCAACCCATCTCTATTTGCAAATAACAGATCTAACACAGTCCCTGCCCTGGTGGGCTCACCCACCAGCTGTGACAAAAAGTTGTCCTCCACAAACTCTAAAGATTTCCCTGACTGCCTTTTTTCAGCTGTATTGAGTTCCCAGCAGATGTCTGGCAGGTTGAAATTGCCAACAAGAACAAGGGCTGATGATCCTGAAACATTCTCTTAGCTGTTTATAGAATGAATTGTGTCACTGTGGAGTAAGAAACGGCACACATTCACAAGAAGGCTGATTTGCACAGTGCAGCTTTAATATTAAAATTCTCTCTTTTTATAGATTGTTCCAATGTATTTCGCCTAACTAACAAAAACACCTCTCATATAAACAATCTTTCAGAAAAACAGGAAAACAGAGAGTAGGAAAACATCACCTGCAGGTTTTTTATAATAACAACCTATCATTGTTTCTCTACAACTCCCTAAAAGTCCCGCAAGTCAGCCGTGAGAAAACTTATCTGCTTTTCTCACTCTCTGACCACATCCACAGGTGCCCCTTTTTGTTTAAAGGAGGAGTTGTTGTTTGTAATCCTCTGGGGGCATCCTTGCAGGAAGGAGAACAAACACGGCTCCGCAGGTTCCTCTAGCAGTTGCTAGTTATCAATCAGAACCTCAATCGGACACCGATTTAAAATGGTCAGAGAGACCGGATCTTGTGATTCCCTCGTACAAGAAATGCACTACCAATCCTAAAATCATTTACTTATTCTAATACAATCTCAATACTCAGTCTAATATAATAATAACTTACCATTAATTTGTTCAAAGAACTGACAGTCTTAGCCTGTCAACAGTCCTTTTTCAGAAGCCAGGAAAGGATGGAATGTTCGCTCCCCACTCGTGGTTGATGGTCGTCACCTTGATCATCATTCGGAGGTTGCCTGCTGGCCACACGCTGGTTTTGGTGTCACAAATCAGGGCGGGCACACCTCGCAGGTACCCATGGCATTCTAGTATCTGTGGAAACACATGCATACCCTCTTGCTTCTTCTGGTGAGATCAGTGTCTGGAGGTTGAAACCTCGTGGGCAAAAGGAGACACAAAAAGCAAAGAAAAGGGGAAAGGCTCTTCCCTGAAACTGTGGAAGCCGAAAATTGTTGTGCATGAAGACTCAAAGATGAAAAAGAGTATTGTAAGTACTCTTTGGGGGGGTGGGGGAGAAGGTATGGGGGGACGAGTGTGTGTGAATGAGACACGGGCTGGTTATCACACACCTGCAGAGTGGGTGATGAGTCCCACGCTGCAGTTCCATTCTTCCGTGAGAAAAACAGCCGGTAAAGAGACAAAGCAAAAGATAAAAGGAGTGAGAGAATCCCCCGGGGTGACTGGGACTGGCTCTCAGGGAAGGGGTGGGACCCCTTGGAGAGAGGAAGCCAAAGGTTTTCCTGGTGCAATCCACTGGGAAAGCAGGATAAAAAGTGGAGGAGGACCCTAAAATTTTGCTGGATTGAGGAATAAAGATGCCCAAGAGCATCCAGGGTTGAACAACACAGCTGGATTGAGGGATAAAGATTCCCAAGAGAATCCAGGGTTGAACAACACAGCTGGATTGAGGGATACCCCAGAAAATTCAGGGCTGGCCAAAACCATTTTGAGATTTTATAGAACCTGTGGGTGGATATTAACAAGTGACTGGAGAACAAAGGTACCTTATTTTTGTTTTGTCCTGTTGCGAGTGGGAGTGAGTGAGAGGTATTAAATAAATAAAAGTGGATGAGTATGGACGAATGAAAGTATATGCAATATAGATTGCTTAACTTTATTTTCTGGAAGCAGGTGGATTGTGTGGGAGAGCATTGGAAAGGAAGGTTTTTTCATGCTGTGAGGAATGTTCAAGCTGTCAGGGGAATGGATTGTAGCAGGGACGAGTGAGGTGGGGTCCTGGGGACATGAGATGAGGAGCCAGAGAAGAGAGCAGGGACCCTATGGGAATACTGTCTCTCCCTGTCTCCAGTTTCTCTGTTCGTGCCAGAAGCTCCAGTCTCCCTGCCCATAGCAGCTTCTCTGCCTGAGCCAAGAGCTTCAGCCCTCCCCACCCATACTGGGCACGATCACTCCCGTCCCTGCTGCGGCTTCTCCCCAGCTGGCTGCTCATGCACCTGCCCCTGTTTCTTTGCAGATTCCAGCTACGCTGTTGAATTCTGCTCCTCCCTCTGTCCCCTTGTGGATCTAGCTTTACAGCCACCTTCCAGCCTGGTCTCTGTTCCCTCGGTGATTCCAGCTCCCTCTGGTCTCTGTTCCCTCGGTGATTCCAGCTCCCTCTGGTCTCTGTTCCCTCGGTGATTCCAGCTCCCTCTGTGTCTGTGGGGGAGGTTCAAGAAGGAGACAGAGCCCCAGCGTGGTCAGGGTGCCGGGAGAGGGCTGGGGATGCCTGATTCTGCTGCAGGGGGGAGCTCACCCTCACTTAGGGGGGGCCTGGGGGTGGTTCAGGGGCTGTGCCCGCTGAGGAGTGGGAGGAACACGGGCTCTGTTCTGTTGTATTTGCAGGGTGCCTGACGAAGGAAGGAAGGAATGATGAATTTGACTTTGTGTTTTCAGAAGGTTTATTTATTAAGATATTATATTATATTAAAGAATACTAATATATATTATATTAGAACTGCAGAAAGGATACTTACAGAAGGTTAACGAGATAATAATGAAAAACTTGTGACTTTTTTCAGAGCCCAGACACAGCTTGACTCTGATTGGCTAATAAGTCAAAATAATTTATAGTAGAAGCTAATGAAACAATCACCTGTTGGATAAACAATCTCCAACCACATTTCAAAGCAGCAAAACAGAGGAGAAGCAAATGAGATAATATTGTTTTCTTTTTTTTCTCTGAGGCTTCTCAGCTTCTTAGGAGAAAAATCGTGGGTAAAGAAATTTTTCAGGAAATATGAATGTGACCCTGTTTTCTGAGGGATGGATGGTGTCTGGAGCATTTGATAACATTAAAAGCAGGCCCCAAGAGAAAGTATTAGAATTTATAGTTCATACTGATGCAGAGAGAACTTATGTAGTAGATGTTCCAGGAGGATGTGATGTAGGTGGTGTCACGGTGGAATGGCAGGGGCAAGAGGAGAAGAGTTTAAAATCTCTGTCATTAAAAATGTACTAATTAAAGGGGAAACCAGAATGGGGGTAGGAGATCTCTTCTTAGTTCCTGGGGCAGGTGTCAACTCTTGGGAAGGGACTTACAAATCCAACTGGGAAGAGAGGTTATACCAGAAGAAGAAAGGGCTGTGGACTAACTCTTAGAAATAAACTAGTTGTGTGCATACCTCATGCGGTCCAAAATATGTTAAAATCAAAAAGAAAAAAAAAAAAGAAAAGGCTGGGAAAAACGTTTAGCAGACACTAAGATGTAAAAATGTGAAAGAATGATAACACTAGAAGCAAACAAAAATTTTGAATCCAGCTCAGATTTTTTTGGCAAACAAAAAGGTACCTTAACACGTGATTGTTCAGAAATTGTGCAATACCAAAGTGAAGTTCAGGAGGATGTAGCAGAACAAGCCCACCTAGATGGGAAAAAGATATATGTTGATGGTTTATCCAAATGTTTATTAAAGAAAAAGAATACCTGGGGACGCCAGGGTGGGGGATGTTGAGGCTGTGGGGTGTTTGACCGCTCGTGTGCAAGCAGCAGAGCCTCGGGGCTGCAGCAGTGGCTGATCCGTGTGGGTGGCCCGGCGTGACAACTTCCAGCGTTCGCCCAGCCGGCGGCGGGGTTTGCGTGGGGAAACGCCGGGGTTCGGGATCTGCCTTGGCGCTGCCGGGGTCTCGGAGGGCGCGGGGTTGCCGGACACGCTCAGCAGCCCGGCAGCGGCGCTGGGCACGGTTTGCACGGTTTGCTGCTGGGGAGCGGGGCTGGCTCAGCGGCGGAGCTGCCAGCGGGGTTGGCTCCCAGCCCGCTGGGGTCCCCAGTGCAGGGCAGCAGCCTCAGCCCCAGCGGGCGGGTCGAGAGAGAGAAGGGGCGAAAGGGGGTGAGGCACACCCGCAAGGTCCCCACAGAGGGGGCTGTCTGCGAGCCCCCTGCTCCCAGAGTGAGCTGCGAGCTCGCCCTTGCCAGGGCCGCTGTGGCGCGGTGGCGGCAGCGGGAGAGGGGCGAGAGACAGCGTGAAGGCGCGGCTGTGAGTGAGGAGAGAGAGAGAGGCCGGCGTGGGAATAAGCGATTAGAGCAAGGCAGAGATAGCCTTGATCTCTCGCTCATTCTCAAAACCTCGCCAAGTCGTTTATTTTTGTCCTCTTAAAGCAAGATGCTTTTCTTTTTTTCTTTCTTGTTTCTTGTTTTTTCGCTGTTAGGATGGGGGATTTTTGCTCTGAGAAGGTGTTAAAAGAATGGGTCTGTGAAGGCTAAACAGCTAAATAATTACCTCAGAGGGTAAAAGGCAGTAGACATTAAGACTGGCCTGGATTTTTGGTTTTGTTTTTTTGGGGTTTTTTTGTTGGATTGGTTTGGTTTGGTTTTGGTCTTTTGGAGTTTTTTTGCTTTGGGGTGTTTTTTTTTTTTGGTGTTTTTTTTTTTTTTTTTTTTGGTTTTTTTTTTGGTTTTTTTTTGTTGTTGTTGTTTTGTATTGTTTTGTTTTTTGGGGGGGAGTTTTTTGGGGTTTCTTGTTTGTTTTGTTTTACTATTTCTGGCATACAAGAAGAGGAATTTGCCTCTGCGTTTTCCCTTTAGAGCTGTTAAGGCTTCCTGCCTTAGAAAGAAAGGGAAGCATCCTAAGCACGGCAAGTCCCTTTTTCTCTAGGAGAACTGTCCTTTCCATGATCCCAAGAGCTGAACAGCCTAGCACAGCTGAAGACCCAGCTGGGTACAAGAAGAACAAGCAGCTGTGGCCAAAAAAGAACCCCAAATACCTTGTTGCTAAGCCCAGAAAGTTTTGAAGAATGCTAATGGCAAATCCTGATGGAGAGTTGCCTTTCCTCCAGTCACTGTTCCTGTGCTATTAAGAAATCCTTCTCAGGTACTGCTGACTACTGAGGCAGCAGTCCAAGCCAAGGGAAAAGAGAGTGGATCCAGGCCAGCAGAATCAAAGGACCTGTGGAGGAACCTGAGGAGTGGACTAGCAAAGAAAAAGTGGTAATAAGTTGGGAAGTGAATATCCAAAAGGGAAGATATGGATTTGTTTCACATGTGCCCTTAGGAGTGGATTTGGCAGAAGATTTGGTAAAAGAACAATTAGTAAACAAAAAGGTAAAACCAGCACAGTAATCTAACTCTGTATCAACCCAAATTAATATGCTGAATCGTATGATAAAACTCCAAACAATTGTAGCCATAATAACAAACGTAAGCAGTTGGGCATTGGAATTAATATCAAGCCAACAAAGCCAAGCAAAAACCATCATGTATCAGAATAGGTTGGCTTTAAACTAACTATTGGCTAAAGAAGGGGGTGTTGGTGGAAAATTGAATATATCAGGTTGTTGCAAATAGGTGACCATGAGGAAAAACAGCCCATGTATGGATCCAAAATTGGGAACCAATGTTATTAAAAACTAGCTGGTAGGATAATGCATTGGGGATAGAATGGTGGAAGAAATTGGGCTTCTTCCTTTTCTGTGCTACAGCTGTTTGGATATTTCTCCCTTTTTTGACTCCTTGTTTTATTCAGCTAATTACCAACATAGTCCAAAGCATAAGAAACATTGCTGAAGACAAATGATTTATAAAGAATAAGAGGGGGGTTTGTTAGAGATGCATATTATAGCATTGGCTTTTCACAAATATTAAAATGAATTCTATATGTACAATGTTTAAAGAACTTTGCTTTTATTTCTGCTATTAACAAAAACTTAGTAGTAGTGGTAAAGCACGATACAACAATGGATATGCATAAGGATCTATGAATATGCAACAGGCTGATGTAATGGAAACAGCATTTAAGGGGTATCTCTGAAAGTAACAGTGCGCTCTTGGGTGATTGCCAAGATACACCTGGCTGTAATCTTTGCTTTATTGCCTGTGTCTCCTATTGTCCTTTATTAAACTTTTAAATTTTAACAGGAAAGGGAACCGTGATTTTTACAAGAAGCCAGCCCATTTCCTGGTTACAATACCTTGGAATGCCATGGCTGTGTCACACGCGGCCACCAAGTCCCCCAGCAGCCCCAGGGCCTGCTCCGCTGGCAGTCCCGTCCTGGTGGCCGCGTCCTCCCCGTCGTCGTGGAGCTCGGTGGCCTCCTCGAGCAGCCGGGCCCAGCTCTCCGTGAGCGCGTCACCGAGTCCTGCCAGGCACTGGCCGCGGCTGTCACATCAGCCCAGGTGGCCTCTGAGTTGGCCTTGAAGTCAGCCAGGGCCTGGCCCAGGGAGGGGACAACACGGTGGCCCAGGGAGGTGACACCATGGTGGCCCAGGGAGGTGACACCACGGTGGTTCAGGGTCTTAGGGAGGTGCCAGGTGAATCCTCATGGCCGCGTGCGGGGACTTTGGGGACACGCGCAGCTGCACCTCCTGTGTGGCCCGGTCATGGTGGCCGCCGGCTTGCCCAGGGTGGCCACCACGGCCACCAGCAGGTCAGGGCAGAGGAAAGTCCCTCCTGGTCTGTAGAAACTCATACTGGTCTGACTGGGCTGAACTGGTCCCCACTGCTCTGTACTGGTTCATACTGATCCTTACTGCTTGATAGTGCCTCATACTGGTCTGTACTGGTTTATACTGGTCTGTACTGATCTATACTGGATCAGGGCAGAAGGAAGTCTCTACTGGTCTGTAGATATTCCTACTGGTCTATTTCAGTCTGAACTGGTTTATACTGGTCCATACTGGTCTATACTGGTCTTTACTGGTCTGAACTGGTATACACTGGTTCGGGAAAGTTTCTGCTGGTCTGTAGATATTCATACTGGTCTGAACTGGTCTGAACTGTCTCCCACTGAGGCAGTACAGACCCACAGGATACAGTCCTCCCACAGTGTACTATCAAGATGTATAGTGGTTTATACTGGTCTGAACTGGTCCATGCTTCCCCATACTGGTCTGGACCATTCCATACTGCTCTCCATAGGATGCAGTCCTCCCATGGTGTACTATCAAGATGTATAGTGGTTTATACTGGTCTGAACTGGTATACACTGGTTCAGGCAAGTTTCTACTGGTCTGTAGATATTCCTACTGGTCTATATCGGTCTGAACTGGTTTATGCTGGTACCTACTGGTTTATACTGGTCTTTACTGGTCTGAACTGGTATACACTGGTTCAGGCAAGTTTCTACTGGTCTGTAGATATTCATACTGGTCTGAACTGGTCTGAACTGTCTCCCACCCATAGGATGCAGTCCTCCCATGGTGTACTATCAAGATGTATACTGGTTTATGCTGGTCTGAACTGGTCCATGCTTCCCCATACTGGTCCTTACCATTCCATACTGCTCTATACTGGTCCATACTTGTCCATACTGGTCTTTACTTACACACAGCCCTGCACAGCACCATCAGCCCCATGGCCTGCCCACGCCTGGCCCAGAGACAACTCATCCAAACTGGTCTGTACTGGTCCATACTGGTCCATATTGATCTATGCTAGTCTGTATTGGTCTATACCATTCCATACTGATCTGCACTGTTCTGTACTGGTCTGTGCTGGTCTATACCATTCCATACTGATCTGCACTGTTCTGTACTGGTCTGTGCTGGTCTATACCATTCCATACTGATCTATACTGATCCATACTGGTCTATACTGATCCATACTGGTCTATAGTGGTCCATACTGGTCTGTACTGATCCATACTGGTCTATACTGATCCATACTGGTCCATACTGTTTTTTTCCCAGGCACGGCCCTGCACAGCACCATCAGCCCCATGGCCAGCCCATGCCCAGCCGGTGCCCAGCCCACAGCCAGCGCTGGCACCACCTTGCCCGTTCCTCCTCGCACTCCAACTCCGCCGCCACCTCTGCCATGGCCCCGAGCCACCACAGCCGCTGTTTGTCCTCGTCCCCCAGGGTCCCCAGGGCCACCACAGCCTCCCGGGCCCCTTCCAGCCCCCTCAGGGCCACCTGGGCCTGTGTCTTGGTTTGGAAAGACAGGTGTCTGCTGAGGAAGGCAGGAGCCTCCTCTGAAATGGAAAGGATGTAAACCCCCTCCCTCCGAATTGTTATAAATTTGAAATTTTTGCTTTCAGGCAAAAATATGGGAGCAGGAATAACAGTTCTTTATTAGGGAAGGAAATAAAAAGATAAAATAAAATAAATGCAGTAAACCAAAACACCACTGACAGAGTCAGAACACAACCTGACACCCTGTTGGTCGGGGTGTTGGCAGCAGTCCCATTGGAATTGTGGCTGCAGTCCTCCTGGAGTGTCAGTGCCGTCTCATGGTGGTGACCATCGGGCTGGGGGCCACCACAGCTTCTCCTGTGTCCCCTCCCATGTCCCCTTCCACAGCTGTCCCACGGCCCTCCTCACGGCCATGGCTCTTGCCGGTGGCCGCGTCCCTGCAGGCGGTGCGGAGCTTGGTGGCCTTCCTGGCCAGCCGGAACCAGCTGTCCTCCAGCAGGGCCACTGACCGCTGCCACTCGCTGGCCATCGTTGTCACGTGGCCCCAGGTGACCCCTGGGGTGCTCTCGCAGGTGGCCAGGACCCGGCCCAGGGAGATGGGAGGCTCATCCTCGCGGTGCCACCAGGCGAGACCAGCGTGGTCCAGGGTGAAGGAGAGCTGATGGCTGAAGCTCTCCAGGGCCAGGTGCAGGAACCCTGGGGACACGGCCAGCATCACGTCCCCGTCCAGCCTGGCCGTGGTGGCCACCAGCTCGCCCAGGGTGGCTACCACGGTGACCTGCTGCTCCAGCAGCTGGGAGGGGGACAGCTGGGGAGGGGACAGGAGAAGTGTCAGGGACCTGGTGGCACTTGTGACCTCCTGCGGTGGCCCCTGTACCTTCCCGGGGTCCCCTTTGCCCCTCCCGGGAGAGCTCTGCTGTCCCCTCTGTCCCTTTGTCACCCCTTCGTTCCCTCTGCCCCGCAATGTCACCTCCCGTTGTCCAACCCCCTCCACCCCTCTGTCACCTCCCACCTTCCCACTATGCCCTCCTGTCCCCTTTGCGACCCCCTGTGCCCTCCCACCACCCCCGTGTCCCCTCCGTCCCTTACTGTCCCCTTTCATCATCTCCTGTGTCCCCTCCGTCTCCCCTGTCCCCTCGGTTCCCCCCGTCCCCTCCTGCCACCCCCGTGTCCGCTCTGCCAGCCCCGTGTCCCCTCTGTCCCCTCCCAGCCCCCCGTGCAGGGATTGTCGCACCTCGCGGGGCTCCATGGCCGCTGGGGACACTTCAGGGACGCTCCAGGGATGCTCCGGGGACACCAGTGCCTGTCCCGAGCCCCTGTCCCACCCGGTGTCACCGTCCCAGTCATATCGCGCGCTGAAGGGGCGGGGCGAGGTGACGTCACCCACAGGCCGCGCCCCCCGCACCCCCCGCAGGGCCACGGCTCGCTGGTGGCCAGGTGACACCGCAATGTCCCCTCCCCCAGGGGACACCTGGCAGGACACGGCCACCGCGGGCAGGGCCAGCAGCAGGTGACCGTCCTTGGCCACCCCCAGGGACACTGCGGGGACACGGGGACACCGCACAGCTGGCACCAGGGACACGGCAGTGCCACCAGTACCAGCCTCGTGACACCAGTTCCAGCCTAGTGCCACCATGTCTGTCCCACTGTCACCAGCCCCGTGCCACCAGTTTTGTCCCACTGCCACCAGCCCAGTGCTCCCGGTTCCATCCCAGTGCTCCCAGTTCCATCCCAGTGTCCCCAGTGCTGTCTCAGTGCCACCACTCCAGTGCCACCATCCCAGTGGTCCCAGTTCCCTCCCAGTACCACCAGTTCCATCCCAGTGCCACCAGCCCAGTGCTCCCAGTCCTGTCTTAGTGCCACCAGATCTGTCCCACTGCCACCAGCCCACTGCTCCCTGTTCCATCCCACTGTCACCAGCCCAGTGCCACCAGTTCCATCCCAGTACTCCCAGTTCCATCCCAGTGCCACCAGCCAGTGTTCCCAGTTCCATCCCTGGGTGCTGGGGTCAGGATTTTTCTGTTTGCTCCTGATCACCTGGGGAATTCCTTCCCATGGAGGTGATGATTGATTGATTGATTGATTGATTGATTGATTGATTCACTGATGGGTGCTTGGGACAGGGGGGAACTCTGGGGGTTCTTTTGGGGATTTTCCCTCAGGGGATTCGCACTGGGAAGGATGGAAGTTTGACCAGAAACTCTCACAGATATTTCTGCTGGGCAGGAAGACCTCTGAATGTGGAAGCTGAGAGCGGAATAGAAATGAAGGCAGGTTTTGGCACAGAAGAATAATGGACGTGTAAATTGAGGATTGCTGAGCCAGCCTTGCTGGACGGTTAAATAGCAAAGGTTATGTCGAGATGGAAAGAGATTTTGTGACTTAGAGCAAAGGACAAGCTGACCACAAACACAAAGATGTTTTTACCAAGCAGGAAGATTCCACAGGCAAACAAGCCATGTCAATGTGGCAAGTAGAAAAACGGTCTCAGAATTTTCCACGGCAAGAAAACTGAAAAAAACCTTTAAGCTTAAACTGTGTGCAAACCACCCTTCACTTGTGTTAAGATTTTTGAAGTTTAATAGTAATGAAAATAGTAATAAAATTGAGGACAATAAGAATTTGGACAATCAAAGTTAGGACAAGAAAAGACAATAAAAAGCAGAGAATTATGGACATGGGGTGCTTTTGCTCTGCTACAAAAGCACGCTTCGCTGACAAAGGATTACTCCCTAAAAGCAAAAGCCTATTGCATATTCACCTATCTCATACCTGATTCAAACATTCCCATTCAAACTAAGGGTGTTTCTCCTTAATTTCAACTCCCCCCTTCATCTTGTAAATCAGTCCTGCCAGTCCCTCGAACTCTGGTTCTTCTTGATAAGGAGGCAATCATTCTTCTTCTGGTAATTTTGGTGCCTTGTTGCTGTTCTCTCTATGCGAAGAATTTCTTAATTATCTCATCCATTCCTTGAGCTGGATACAAAAAGTATCTTACATCACATAGCTTCTATTTTAAAATTATATATTAAATATAATTATATATATAATATTTATATTTATATTTATATTTATTAAATTATATATAATATATAATATTTTAATATTATGTTATAGCCTAAAAACTATATTTACCACACTACTTAAAAGAGATTAAAACAGCACTGCTTAAAAAAAAAAAAAAAAAAAAAAAAAAAAAAAAAAAAAAAAAAAAAAAAAAAAAAATTTCAAA
>NW_024501437.1:23123-25730 GCF_017590055.1 Onychostruthus taczanowskii
AAAAAAAAAAAAAAAAAAAAAAAAAAAAAAAAAAAAAAAAAAAAAAAAGACAATACAGCAATTTACCAAAATAACACCTATAGTATTCATTTTAATATTTGGGAAAAGCCAACAACATAATCTGTATTTATAACACACTGAGAGGTGAAGACACACTCCTGACAGGTTATCTCAGATATAGCTGTTATCTCAGGTGTGGCTGTTATCTCAGGTGTGGCTGTTATCTCAGGTGTGGCTGTTATCTCAGGTGTGGCTGTTATCTCAGATGTGGATTTTATCTCAGGTGTGGTTTTTATCTCAGATGTGGTTTTTATCTCAGGTGTGGCTGTTATCTCAGATGTGGATTTTATCTCAGGTGTGGTTTTTATCTCAGATGTGGTTTTTATCTCAGGTGTGGCTGTTATCTCAGATGTGGATTTTATCTCAGGTGTGGTTTTTATCTCAAAAGCCCAATGGCCCAGTGAGTGGCCTCAGCAGTCCCTGGCACACTCCACACCCCCACAAGGGGCCCTGGCTGAAGCCCCCAGGTGATTTAAAGCAAGAGGAGAACAACCCCAGCTCTCAGAAGTGACATTTGATACAGATCTAAAGCCCTGAGGGACATCCGGCCCAGGTCAAATTTCCAGTTTCTTGGGTTTTTTTTAACCTGTGTTTTGTTGAGAATTTTTCAGTCGAGCTAATTGGTATTATAGAACTATTTAGTGTTGCAACTGGAATAGAACTGTAACTATTATAACTATTTCCTGTTACAGCTGTAATAGAACTATAACATAACTACAACTATTACAATGATAACATTCAGTATTAAATAACTATTTAGTGTCATAACTGCGATTTGCAGAGCAAACCAACTCCACAGCTTTTGTGCAAGCTGTAAAGCCGGTATGTGTGTTACCGTGCTGGCTGCACCGGGGATCGTTCCCCTCCAATGGACATGCCCGCCTCGGGGAGCCCCAGATCTGTTTTTATCTCCCGTACTGATCCACACGCCTGGCATTTCACAGCAGGTTCATAAATATTCATTCTGCTGATTTCGGTTGGTGGCACTTGCAGCTGGTCTTTTATCAGAAGGTACAGAAAGAACTGCTGGGTCATCCTGCCCTGTCTCCTGCAGCCTCTCCGTCTGTCCCAGAGCTCAAGGGGCCCTTCCTTCTCTCTGTCCTTCAGCTGAAGCAGTTCCTTAGAGCACAGGTTTTTTCTGAGCACAGGCAGTCAGACCAAACAGCCGTGTTTGCAAGCTACAGACTTAATTCACAGATGTACATTTCACCGAAATCAAAGTGGATTTCCACTCTGGAACACTTCCACTCTGTCTCAGCAGTCTGGCAGGTGCAGAACATAATCTCCAGCATAAACAGAATAGAAGGCTGGGGATACAAGCATCATAATGTCAGCCTAGGACAGAGCCACCCCTGAGATAACAGCCACACCTGAGAGAGATAACAGCCACACTTTGAGATAACAGCCTCATCTGTGATAACAGCCACACCTGAGAGAGATAACAGCCACACTTTGAGATAACAGCCACATCTGTGATAACAGCCACACCTGAGAGAGATAACAGCCACACTTTGAGATAACAGCCACACCTCTGATAACAGCTCCTCTGTCAAGCAGTCCTGTCAGGAGTGTGTCTTCACCTCTCAGTGTGTTCTAAATACAGATCATGTTGTTGGCTTTTCCCAAATATTAAAATGGACTCCATATTCACAATGTTAAAATTGCTCTTATTTCTACTATTGTCAGGGAAATCAATTGCCAAAGCCCAGGGGTTTATGTCCAAAAAGCAGCTAGGAGAATCCTTTTGCTTTCTCCCAATAGAGGCCGAGGCCATGGGGCGTTCCCCTGGGCTCTCTCAATTTTTGGGGTCGCAGCCTCCTTTTTATCCCAGTTTCCCTCTCTCTCCGGGGAATTTGGGGGGCAGGTGTTGGCCACACCCCAGGTGTTGACCACACCCTTTTTAGGCCACGCCCTGCATTTCTAGCCCCACCCCTTGCTGCTGGACACACCCACCCCAGTTGCCCATCCCCTTCAGGCCCCGCCTCTCCCAAGCCCAACCTCTGCATTCTGGCCCCGCCCCCTCCCTCTAAGCCCCACCCTCTAAACAGGCTTGGCTCCGCCCCCGGTAGGATTTTTATCAATGGAAACCAAAAATTGCCCCCAATCGACTCAAAAATAGAAACCAGCAGGGGTGGGAAGGGGCATGGCCACACCTGTGACATCACGGGGGAGGGGACAGGTGGATTTGGGGGGTCCCAGCTGGTTTTTTGGGGGTTCCAGGTGGGTTTTGGGGGGTTCCAGGTGTTCCTGCGGGGTTCCAGGTGGGTTTTGGGGGGATCCAGGTGTCCTGGGAGGGATCCAGGTGTGTCCGGGCCGGTGCAGGTGCCCAGGTGTGCTGGGAGCTGCTGATCCAGGTGTGCAGGAACTCGAACATCTGGGCGGGCTGGAGCTCAGGTGTGAGGGATCCAGGTGCCCAGGTGTGGGTGGGACCTGGTTATCCAGGTGTGATGTCACCTGGTTATGACATCACCCACCCAGGTGTTATGTCATACCCAGCTCACCCAGCCATGACGTCACCTGCCCACACCCCTCCTCCTGCCCAGGTGT
>NW_024501437.1:26103-30864 GCF_017590055.1 Onychostruthus taczanowskii
TGACATTACCAGCCCAGGTGTGACAGGTGTCACTCAGGTGTGGCATTACCTGTCCAGGTGTGGCAGGTGTCAGCTGTGACATTACCTGCCCAGGTGTGACAGGTGTCACTCAGGTGTGACATTACCTGTCCAGGTGTGGCAGGTGTCACTCAGCTGTGACATTACCTGTCCAGGTGTGGCAGGTGTCACTCAGCTGTGACATTACCTGTCCAGGTGTGACAGGTGTCACTCAGGTGTGACAGGTGTCACTCAGGTGTGGCATTACCTGCCCAGGTGTGACAGGTGTCACTCCCTACCTGTGCCCTGTCCCCTGCCCCGTGTCCCTGTCCCCCCACAGGCGCCCCTGTGCCTCACAAAGCTGTCCCTGCCCCTGCCCAGGTGTGGCAGGTGTCACTCAGGTGTCACAGGTGTGTCCAAAGGTTGCAGTGGGGGTGTGTGTTCTGTTTCTCTCTGCTGGGGCAGTTCTCTTCTGTTCATCGGGCAGTTTTCTTTATCCATTCCACAGCCAATCCTCCCTCCAGGAGAGATCTGCTGTTAATGAGCCATTAATTGTTAATTATCTTCTGCTCATGGGCCACTGAGTGTCCCTGCAGGGCTGATAAAAATTCCATCATCCCCCTGGGAGATGCTCCGCCCAGGGGGAGGAGCCAAGCATTCCTACCTGGACAGAATCAGATTGGAGCAGCAGAGAGCCTTTCCCACCGCATTCCCAGAGCAGCAGCTCTCTTCTTATTTTGCTTATTTGACTTCATTTTTATTACCTCTATTTTTATTTTTTACTTTGTTTTTATTATTTTTATTTTTGATTTTTACTACTTTTATTCTTATTTTTATTTTGTTTCTATATTGTTTTTATTTCTATATTTTTCATTTTTGTTATTTTATTTGATTTTTGATTTTATTTCTGTTCTTCATTTTATTTTCACCTTATTCATTACATTAATTTTTTAACTTTTGATTTTATTTTAAACTAATTGTATTTTTATTTCTATATTTTTACTTACTGTTTTGTTTCTTTAAATTTTTATTCTTCATTTTATTTTTATCTTATTTTTATTTCTATCCTTTTACTATTTATTACTTTGTTTTATTTTTATCTTATTTTTATTTCCAATTTTATTTTTATCCTTATTGTTATTCTTATTTCTATATTTCTTTCAATTTTAATTATTTTATTTTATTTTATTTTATTTCAATTTAATTTTAATTTCCTTCCCAAATAAAGAACTGTTATTCCTGCCCCCATATCTTTGCCTGAGAGCCTTCTAATTTCAAATTTCAATAGCACTTCAATTTAATTTCAATAACAATTTAATTTCATTTCACTAACAATTCAGAGGGAGAGGGTTCACATTTTCCTTTTCAGGGGTCTCCTGCCTTCCTCAGCACACACCTGTCTGTTCAAACCAAGATACACCAAAATACCCCAAAATCACATCAGGGACCCTAAAATTACCCCCAAATACCCCAAAATTCCATCAGGGACCCCAAAATTACCCCAAAACACCCCAAAATCCTGTCAGGGACCCCAAAATTAATGCAAATTACACCAAAAATTGCACAAAAATACCCCAAAACCCCATCAGAGACCCCAAAATTAGCCCCAAATTCTATCAGGGACCCTGAAATAATTCCAAATCACCCCAAAATCTTATCAGGGATCCCAAAATTACCCCCAAAATCCAGTCACAGACTCGCCGAAATCCCATCAGGGACCCTGAAATTGCACCAAATCACCCCAAAATACCCCAAAAGTACACCTAAATCCCATCAGGAACCCTGAAATTGCACCAAATCACCCCAAAATCCCATCAGGCACCCCAAATAACCCCAAAATTGCACCAAATTACCCCAAAATCTCATCAGGAACCCCAAAATTACACCGAAAGACCCCAAAATCCCATCAGGAATCCTCAAAATCAGGGCAGGGACCCCAAAATTACCCCAAATCCCCCCAAAATCGCCCCAATTCACACATTTTCTGCTCCAGCTGATACAATCTGTAGTTACTGTACAGACTTACAAAATGCTGAAAATTAAACCTGTGGTTAACCAGCTTGGTTTTAAGTCACACAAAGTAGCTTAAAGTTGACTGACCATTCAAGTCATCAGCCCATTCTAAATATTCCTGTTAAACTTTCCAGATCTTCATTTTTGAAATGCAGTTCTTTCAGTAATGTGGTCAGGAACTGTGTGTACATTGGGCTTGTCTGAGTATCCTTGAAAAGCAGAGTTGTTTCTGACAATACCGATAACAAAACAATAGCAATCAGAGTCCATTCAGGCATTCTGTGGATAATATTTCTGTTTGTTAACCGGAAAGTTCTGACAAGATTTTTTAGCTCTGTGTAGACGTCACCTGAAGCAACGTGAAGAGGGCCCAAAACTGCAGAGAATGCTTTTCTCAGTTTTTCAAGGACAATTCGCTTCCTAATCTGCATTTGTGCCTTCGAATCAACAAGTGGGAAGGTGAGATCTTCCTGTTGACCATCTTTGTCTTTGCTTGGATGTTCCCCTGCCTGCACTTGTGTCGCTGCCTCCTCAGCCAAGACGCACCTTCCTTGATAGAACTCTCTTACTCGGAGCTCTAGGAACTCTGTTTCTTCTTTTAACTTTTCATAACTAGGCACAGGCTTAACTATTCCACCTGAGCCTGTGAAAGGTAAAGAGTAGTTCAAACTGTTTCCAGACTCCCCTACAGCAACAGTGCTGAGATCATCAGCTGTATCTAAGTCATCCTCATCAAGCTCTTCAGCCTCCTGGCTGACAGATGCTACGCACTCTGATGAGCCCAAAGAAGTATAGTTTGGGCCATAGAGAAATTGGAAAGTTTCCTCAGTTCTCCATTCCATAAGTGTCTGCCTAAGCTCTTCTAGTAAACTGCCTTTAGAATTAACTGCATGCCTCAGTGCAGGGTTTTTATGTTCTGTTGACTTAGCTAATTTTCTTTTAAGATGTTCTGCTCCTCTTTTGCTCACACCTAGAAAAACTATCTGTGATCCACACGTCTTTTCAAAGATTTCGGAAGCACTTGATTTCCCAGGAGCTGTATTGCCTGAAGGTGGTGCAGTTACTTCATTATGAACAGAGCAAGTGTGTCTTTCTTCCTGAGTGTCTAATTTACAATGAGAGAGTTGTTCAGTGGCTTCTAGCACATCTGCATCCTCAGTTTTCAGGCTGGCCTGGACTTTCTGAGCATGCTTTTTGAGGATGCTTTTTCTGTGCAGTTGCTGTGCAAAATTGGCTGAACTTGACTGACTTCCGGGTAGGACAGAAGAAATAAATTCTTGTTCAGTATCAGTACTGCTGTCACTGGCTGTGTCGTGAGAACCAGGTTCACATGGATCTGAAGATATCCTAGGATGTTCAATGTCAGATGCTTGAATTACTTCATCACCTAGTTTCACCTCTTCTCCAGACCGTCCACTCCGTCCCTCCTTCAGCAGCTCTATGTCTGGAGGTTTTTCTTCTTCTCTCATCCACACTGGACTTTTGGAAATTTGAGCTTCCAAATATTTAGATGCTCTGTAGCAAAAGTTGCTGCAAAAGCACTTTCTTTCAGTGATATCATAAACTCTGTTTGTTTTTCTTGAAATCCTGTACTTCTGCTTTGGCACATTTCCCAGTTTCTTCTGACATAGAGGATAACCACACAGTTTGATGATAGACCGTTCATCAACAACGTCTTTATAGTGAGATGGAGTAATACATTTCCCACAATTCAGAAGGAACTCTTCAGTAATGTCCTCTATGTCCTCTTCCAGGAGCTGCTCAACAACAGACAATGCTTTTTTCTCACATTCCATCCTGTTTCTCAGCGCAGCCTCCAGATCTGCTTTCCTCTGAGCAGCATCTTCATTTTTCGGAGCAGCTGAACGCTTATTTCCTGCGCGCCGCCGGCAGGGCTTGCCCGTCCCGGCCTCCATCCTCGCCATCACCGCCGCTCCCTCGGGAACGTCCCGCTCCTCCCCGGGCGGGAGCCTGTCCCGCAGCGCCGGTGCCCTTGTGCGCTTGCAAAGTGCGAGAAAGCCCTCCCGGCTCCGGCTCCCGGATTTTGGGTCACTGCTGCGCATCCTCCGCGCTCCGCCGCCCCCGGCACCGCGCTTGTCGCTGCCGCCTATTCTGCCCCCGCGTGTGGCCCCGGCCTGCCCCGCGGCCCCTGTCGCTCTCATGGTCCCGAGGTTACGCTGTGGAGGATTTTGTGGACAGTTGGCTGGCTGACAAAGGTCACGCTGGAATAATAGCGTTGGTTAAGCAAGAAGGAGACGAGGACAGGAGCCAGCGGTCAGTGTCCGAACCTGGCAAGGGCACTGCGCCCCTGCTGCAACAGCTGCACGGGGACAGAAGTGAAGAAAGGATAAGAAAAGCCCAAACAGAATAACCACAAGAATGTAGAAGTAGGCATAGTTAGCTGATAAGTAACTAACCAATAATGAGCTCGCCTTTTGCAATATGCATTAACCTCATTAACACCACTATAACTATGTGTGCCTATCGATAAAGTTTTGAGATTTGCCGATCACTCATATTGAGTGCCGCCTTTCTCCCACCGATCCTGTTGTGTGGCTGTTATCTCTCTCAGGTGTGGCTGTTGTCTCAAAGTGTGGCTGTTATCTCAAAGTGTGGCTGTTATCTCAAAGTGTGGCTGTTATCCCAAAGAGTGGCTGTTATCTCAGGTGTGGCTGTTGTCACAGATGAGGCTCTTATCTCAAAGTGTGGCTGTTATCTCAGGTATGGCTGTTATCTCAAAGTGTGGCTGTT
>NW_024501438.1:0-798 GCF_017590055.1 Onychostruthus taczanowskii
CAGCGACAGCCAGGGGGACAGCGACGGAGAGGAGGAGTGGGCGTGACACGGCCACCCTGGGCTCGGGGACAGCCCCGGGGACAGTGACAGGGACAGCGACAGGGACAGCCAAGGGGACAGTGGCAGAGACGAGGAGTGGGCGTGACACGGCCACCCTGGGCTCGGGGACAGCCCCGGGGACAGCGGGGGGGACAGTGACGGGGACAGCCAGGGGGACAGCCACGGGGACAGTGACAGGGACAGCCAGGGCAACAGTGGCGGAGAGGAGGAGTGGGAGTGACAGACTCCCCGGGTGACACGGACCCAAATTCCCCCCCCCCCCCCACTGGTGACAAGTACCCCAGGGGTGACACGGACCCGATGTCACCCCCCTCCCAGTGACAAGGAGTCAATGTCACCCCCACCGCTGGTGACACGGACCCCAGGGGTGACACGGACCCAGTGTCACCCCACCACTGGTGACATGGACCCGTGGGTG
Source organism: Onychostruthus taczanowskii (assembly GCF_017590055.1). NCBI lineage: Eukaryota > Metazoa > Chordata > Aves > Passeriformes > Passeridae > Onychostruthus > Onychostruthus taczanowskii. The sequence continues at coordinate 479 of NW_024501438.1, forward strand.
ACACAGCCACCGCGGGGGTGACACGGACTCAGTGGTGACAAAAACTCAATGTCACCTCACCACAAGTGGCAAGGACATCGATGTCACCCCCCTCTGGTGGCACGGACTCAGTGTCACCTCCCACGGGTGACAAAGACTCGATGCCACCCCCCCGCTGTGAGTGACAAGGACTTTGATGTCACTGCTTCACCATGAGCGACAAGGACCTCGATGCCACCCCCCAGTGGGTGACACGGACTCGGTGTCACCCCCCCACCGGTGACAGGACCTGAGGGGTAGCACGGGCTCGGTGTCCCCTCCCCGTCACTGGTGACAAGGAC
>NW_024501439.1:0-798 GCF_017590055.1 Onychostruthus taczanowskii
TTTTGGGGTTTCTTTGGGGGGATTTTTTTGGGGATATTGGGTGTTTCTTGGCGATTTTTTGGGTCATTTTGGGGTTTTTTTTCTCATTTCTTTTTGGGGATTTTGGGTGGCTCTCGTGGGGTTTTTTTGGTTGGATTTTGTGTTTTTTCCCCGGATTTTTTTGGGGGATTTCGGCGTGTTTTGGCTGGGATTTCGGGGTGCCCTGACCCTTGTCCCGATTTTGGGGTGAATTCCTCAGGAATTGGGCAATTCCCTGGACAAGTGCAAGAACAACGAGAACGTGCAGCAGATCCTGACCAACGCCACCATCATGGTGGTCAGCGTGACGGCCTCCACCACCCAGGGGTGCCAAATTCGGGGCATTTTGGGGCTTTTTGGGCATTTTGGGGCAATTTTGGGGCATTTTGAGAGAAATTGGGGTGGTTTGGGGGGTTTTGGGGTCATTTTTAGGGAGGATTTTGGGGGACTTTGGGGGCATTTTGAGGCATTTTGAGTTTGATTTGGGATTGTTTTAGGAGATTTTGGAGATTTTGGGGGATTTTGGGGAAGTTGGGGGGATTGGGGGTCATCCTTGGGGGAATTTTGGAGAATTTTGGGGAATTTTGAGGGAAATTGGGGTGGTTTGGGGGGTTTCGGGCATTTTTTTAGGGGGGTATTTTGGGGGACTTTGGGGGCATTTTGAGGCATTTTGAGTTTGATTTGGGATTGTTTTAGGAGATTTTGGAGAATTTTGGGGGATTTTGGGGAATTTTGGAGGATTGGGGGTCATCCTTGGGGGAATTTTGGAGAATTTTGGGG
>NW_024501440.1:0-798 GCF_017590055.1 Onychostruthus taczanowskii
TTATTTTGTTACAATATATGTATTTACCAGATATCAGATATCTCAACCCCAATGCCCCACACATCTTTGTTTAGCACTTCAATACTGACAAGAACCCAAGAAGGATTCTGGTGGTGTCTATATGGTACAGCAGCAACATCTTCACTGCTCCTTTACTCTGACCTCAGATTACATAATCCAGACTACCATCAGGAATTAGGAGTTTTTATGGAAGACAGAAGCATATGTCCTCAGAAGCAAATGGCCACTACTTACAACAACTGACTTTGGAAAAGATAATTTTTCATTTTGAGAAAACTCCCTGAAACCTGCTACAGCAGCTGAGACAAAGGAGAAAAATCAGACCCTAGTTATTGCAGCATCACACAGCATTGCTGTTTGCTTTTACTGGTTGCTTTATCTATCTTGTTGGGGTGGAAGCTGTACTGGTAGCTGCTGATATTCTCAGTCAATGGTTTTATGTGCTTCTGTGGTAACAAAGAACATCCATGTGCATTAGAGTTAGAAATGTTTCCAAAGCTGACCTTTTACATGCCAGGATCATTGTCTCAAACCTTTAGAGGCAGATGGGAAAAGTAAATCGAGGAAAACAATCAGCACAATACAAGATTTAAAGTATCTTTTCTCCTGAAAGATGTTTCGTGGGTTTTTTCTGGTTTTTTGAATGATTTCAGCAAAGAAAATGCTGAAAGGGGAAGGTCATACTTACCCCCTCTCCCTTAGGATAGGTAGAAAGAGAATATAAAACTGAAAGTTTCTCTCTTACAGACTCTCTTTTTTTCCTTTTTTAAATGGTTG
>NW_024501441.1:0-798 GCF_017590055.1 Onychostruthus taczanowskii
CCATTTTTTTTCCCAAAATCCCCATTTACCTCAGCAAAATCCCCATTTATTTTCCCAAAATCCCCATTTTTTTCCCCAAAATCCCCATTTTTTCCCCCAAAATCCCCATTTTTTTCCCCAAAATCCCCATTTTTTCCCAAAACCCCCGTTTTTTCCCCCAGGAAACGCTACGAGCAGCAGATGCAGGAGCTGGAGCGGCGCTCGGAGCAGCAGCGGGAGCTGCTGGGGCGACTCCAGCAGGAGCTCCAGGCCAAGCCCTGACCCCCCCCCAAAATTTTGGGGACCCCTCCCAAAATTTTGGGGGCCCCCCCAAAATCTTGGACCCCCGCAGATCTCAAAAATCCCAATTAAATTTCAAAAAAACACCCCCAAAATCCAGATTTTTGTCTTTCTTTGACGTTCAATTCCCACTTTTTGGGGGTTCCTGAGCACCCCAAAATTTTTGGGGACCCCCCAAAATTCCTGGACCATCCCTGACCCCCCCCAGACCCCAAAAATCCCCCCGGAAATTGGGTCCAAATCCCCCAAAATGGGGGAATTTCGAGTGCTGGGGGCGTGGCCAAGGCCTATGGGGAGGGGCCAAGTGCCTAAAATGGAAATTGGGGCGTGGCTAAAGCCCTATATGGAAATTAGGGGTGTGGGGGCGTGGCCAGAGTCACTGGGAAATTTGGGGGTTTTTTGTTGGGGGCGTGGCCAGAGCTCCGTGGGCGTGGCCAGAGCCCCTGAGGGGGGAAATTTTGGGGATTTTTGAGGGTTTGACCCCAAATTTTGGGGGTGCCTGAGGGGAATTTTGGGGTT
>NW_024501442.1:0-758 GCF_017590055.1 Onychostruthus taczanowskii
CCACCCCAAAACCTGGGAAAACCCCTTGGAATTTTGGGATTTTCTCCCTTCCTGGCCACAAATTCCCCAAAAAAAGCTGGAAAATCCCAAAATTCTGGGGGATTTCCCTCCAAACAGCCCCGGAATTCCAGGAATTCTCCTGGAAAACGAAACCTGGCACCTCCTGGGGAAGCAAATCCGGGAGCTCCTGGAAAAAAGAAGGAAAAGGAATCGTTGGGATCAATTTCCCTGGGAATTTTGGGGATTTTCACCTCATTTTTTAGGGATATTCCCCCAAAAATTTGGAATTTTTAAGGCTGGAAAAGCCCTGAGGGGTTTGGGAATTCCAGCCCTGCCCTGCTCAGCTTTTTCCAGCTGGGAATTATTCCCAAAATTCCCAAATTTCTGATCCCACCTGGAAAAAAAACCCCAAAATTTGGGATTCAGCCCCTCCAGGAGCCGAATCTGGGTGGAAATTCCCAATTTTTCCCATTCCCAGGGTTTTTTTTTTGGGATGCTCCAGGCAGGGAAATCCCCCTGGGAATTCCAAAGGGGGGAAATTCCACCAAATTTGGGTTTTTTGGGATAATTTGGGGTTTTCCAAGGCTGGAAATTCCTCAGAGGTTGCTGCAGGGCTCCGAAATTCCCGGATTTTCTGGGATTTTGGGAATGCCTGGAACACTTACACCTCTGTCTGCCTCATCCAAGGATTTCTCCTCTCCTTCCCCTTCGTCTCCTGCGGGAAAAATGGGAAAATTCAGGGGGAAAAAAGGGGGAAA
>NW_024501443.1:0-797 GCF_017590055.1 Onychostruthus taczanowskii
GTGTCCCTGTGTCCCTGTGTCCCTGTCACTCTCCCTGTGTCCCTGTCCCTCTGTCCCTCTGTCCCTGTTCCTGTCCCTGTGTCCCTGTCCCTGTCAGTGTCACTGTCCCTGTGTCACTGTCCCTGTCCCCGTCCCTGTGTCCCTGTGTCCGTCCCCAGGGGCTGCTGTGGAAGAGGCTCCTCCGGGACAGGAAAAGCCGCGGTGGCACCAAAAGCGACCAGGGGGCGGTGGCAGCGCCCGAGGGTGACAGGTAGGGGACACTGCTGTCCCGGGGACACTGCTGTCCCCTCAGTGTCCCTTTTGGGGCCCTGGTGACACTGCTGTCCCCGTTTTGGGGCCCTGGTGGCACTGCTGTCCCCGTTTTGGGGCCCTGGTGGCACTGCTGTCCCCGTTTTGGGGCCCTGGTGGCACTGCTGTCCCCTCAGTGTCCCTTTTGGGGCCCTGGTGACACTGCTGTCCCCTCAGTGTCCCTTTTGGGGCCCTGGTGGCACTGCTGTCCCCGTTTTGGGGCCCTGGTGGCACTGCTGTCCCCGTTTTGGGGCCCTGGTGGCACTGCTGTCCCCGCAGGGTCCCCAGCCGCAGCGGCTCCCGCGAGTCCCTGGTGCCACCACCCGAGCTGGACCTGACCGGGGACAACGTCACCGTGAGGCCGGTGCACGGCAGCGTTGTGGGAGAGAGGTTCTGCTTCCAGGTAAGGAGGCACCCCAAAAAGGGACCCCAAAAAGGGGCACCCCAAAAATGGACTCCAAAAAAGGGCACCTGAACCCCAGAAAGGGGCACCCAGACCCCAAAAAAGG
>NW_024501444.1:0-797 GCF_017590055.1 Onychostruthus taczanowskii
TTGCACTTTGACCCCATTCTTGGAGGGAGCGCTAATCACCTCTAGGTAAGCAGATAGTGTAATGGTTACTGGACATACTTATTATTTTTCTACTTTCTAGGAACTTATGTTTAAAACCGATTTTAAACATCCGTTTCTTTTTATCTTGAAATTTTTATCATTTTTAATCAAATAATTTAACAATATTTTCCTAGATTTATCCAAACATTTATTATTCATTCACTTTAAACTAATCTTCCTCTCCATTTCCTAGTATTACGAACTAAACAATCAACAATTATCATTCCATAAACAACTCAAAACAATTGCAGAAACAAACCTAAAACCAACCACCATCCACCAAACACCCAACCCACACAACCAAACCCACCCCATACTCCCTTACCTTCCCCCATTTTCTAAAAGTGTTCTAATTGCAGGTCACTTACACAACATGACAAAAATAAGGTACATTTTATTTTCAAACCACCTTTTACACTTTTAGGTCTTACTGGCCTGGCCCGGTGTTATTGTCTCTTGGGTAGTTTTCCCCTCAATCCAGCTATGTGGTATGACGCAAATGCTCTTGGGCATTTTAAATTTCTGGCTGTGTTTTCCAACCCTGGATGCTCTTGGGCAAAATTTTTGTCCCTCAAGCTGTGCCGTCCAACCCCGGATGCTTTTGGGCTTATCTTCAAGCGGCAGAATTCTGCTGAAGCGTGGATGCTCTTGGAATGTAAGTCCTTCAACCCAGCAGGTTCTCAGAGGCCCCTCTTGTCCTGTTTCCTAGAGGATTGGGCTAGGAAACTCTGCTCCCT
>NW_024501445.1:0-796 GCF_017590055.1 Onychostruthus taczanowskii
CTCCCAGCTCACCCCAAGCCCGCTGTCCCCCCAGATTGCTCGGAGGGTCCCTCAGCCCTTGCCACATCCGTGTGTGCGCCCGCACCCCCCGAGCCCCCCGGCCCTGCCCCTCGCCCGGCTCAGCCGGTGCCAACCTCTAATCCCGGCGGGAGGAATTAGAGCTTGGCCGTCCCCGCAGGAAGCCATGCCCAGCCCCGCCGCCGCACGTGGTTTGTGCCCAGCCTGTGCCTACCGGTGACGGCCGAGGCGGCTCCCGGAGCCCCTCTGGAGAGTGGGAGGCAGGAGGCCGAGGGAAATGACAAGTCACAGCTCGCTCCTCCCGGCTGCATGGCTGTGGCCCCCCGGTGCTCCCCAGGGCACGGCGGAGCTGCCCGGGCAGCGGGATGGGCGAGGGGCAGCGGGATGGGCGAGGGGCCCCGGCCCTGCCCACGCACAGGAGGGTGCAGCGGAATGGGAGGCAATGGAGAGGGAAGGAGCGAGGGAAGAGAAGCGAGAGGGGGTGGGAAGAGATGGGAGGTGCTGAGCTGTCCCTCGCCCTGGAGCCCCCCGATCGCTGCTCCTGGCACAGACCCCTGCACATGGGTCACCAAACCCGCCTGGCACTGCACGGAGCCCCCAGACCATCTCCTAGGGTACCACCATCACCATCAGCCTGGAGGCAGCTAAAGAGACTGGCAAGAGAAGGGAAAAACTCCTCAACAGAGCTGGAGACATCCAGGGAGAACTGCGGAGATGTTCAGGGATCCCAGACTGGTTTGGGTGAGAAGGAACATGAGGATCATCCAGTGCCACAGTG
>NW_024501446.1:0-796 GCF_017590055.1 Onychostruthus taczanowskii
TGCCAGGCTGCTCACAATCACCAGCACTGCTCTGCACAGCGGGACAGGGCTGGCCTGGCCGGCCTCCAGCCCTGGCTGCCATCAGACGGGAAATAAAGGAACTGGAGCGAGACCACAGCGACCACCAAGCAGCCAGCACTGGCAGCACGGGGCTGTCACCTCTGCCAGGCACGAGCAGGCAGCAGCACCTCAGCCCGTGCCGAGCCCAAACGCTCCTCTGGGCAGCGGGGAGCGGCTGGAGCATGCCAGAGGAGGATGAGGGTGGGAGGAAGCCCCGTGTGCCTGGCCCTGCTGGGATGCTCCCGCGGAGCGAGGCAGCCAGGAGTCCCAGGATGCTGCACAGCAGACAGCACAGCCCAACAGGACGGAGTTTTCTGCTAGTTACATGTTTTATGAAAAGCTGCTGGCAAAAATGTGCATTTTCTTTGGCCGTGTTTTGCATGGATTTGGCAAAAATGTAACGTTAGTGTCTCCCCTTGAGAGAACTTTATTGAGTGGAACAAAGTCGGATATTTTTAGCTACCCATTGTTAGCTGAAGAACAAAGCCATAACTAAGATATTTTGTCTCTTACACTGAAATGGGACTATCAGACAAATCCATGTACAGTCATATGTGGCTGCCCATTCAGATGGAGCACGAGAGGGAAACTATTTTTAGCCTGAACGCTCCACACAACAACTGCATTTCCCTTCCCCTCCAAGCTGGACCACCAGAAAACACAGGCAGCACCAGAGAGAGCAGCACTGGACAGGGGGACCTGGGGTCACCACCTGCTGCTGGCCCTGGGGCCATCT
>NW_024501447.1:0-796 GCF_017590055.1 Onychostruthus taczanowskii
TCCACCTGGAGAATCCCAAAATTTGGGGGGAAAAATCCCAAACTTTTCCCACAAAAGTCCCAAATTTTGGGGTAATTTCCCCATAGAAATCCCAAAATTTGGAGGGATTTTCCCGAAAAAATCCCAAATTTTGCCATTAAAATCTTAATTTTGGGTGGATTTTGGCATAAAAATCCCAATATTGGGGGGATTTTCCCCCAAAAAAATCCCAAATTTTGGCATAAAAATCCCAGTTTTAGGTATTTTCCCCAAAAATCCCAAATTTTGGAATTAAAATCCCAATTTTGGGGGGATTTTCCCAAAAAAATCCCAAATTTTGGCATTAAAATCCCAATTTTGGGGGGATTTTCCCAAAAAAATCCCAAATTTTGGCATAAAAATCCCAATTTTGGAGGGGACTTTCCCAAAAAAATCCCAAATTTTGCCATTAAAATCTTAATTTTGGGTGGATTTTGGCATAAAAATCCCAATTTTGGGGGGATTTTCCCCAAAAAATCCTAAATTTTGGCATAAAAATCCCAATTTTGGGGAGGATTTTCCCAAAAAATCCCAAATTTTGCCACTAAAATCCCAATTTTGGGGGGAATTTTCCACCTGGAGAATCCTAAAATTTGGGGGGGGAATCCCAAACTTTTCCCATAAAAATCCCAAAATTTGGGGGAATTTCCTCATAATAATCCAAAAATTTGGGGGGTCCCAAAAATTTGGGGGGAACCAAAAATTTGGGGGGTCCCGAAAATTTGGGGGGAACCAAAATTTGGGGGGGCCGAAAATTTGGGGGAAATCAAAAATTTGG
>NW_024501448.1:0-30739 GCF_017590055.1 Onychostruthus taczanowskii
ACTTAAAAATACCTTGCACTAAATTATGTTAAATTCCTAAATCATTATTAAATGTTCATAAGCACTGAACTGAGAGGAGAAAACGTAGTTCCTATGTTTTCACTGCATCTTATTCTCTGAAAAGAAATGAGAAAAGCAGAGAAGCACAGGCCAGCCTGCACCTCCTAAAAGTCAAGTGTGTTCTACACATGCTGAATTCTAGAGCTGGGATACTGCTAAATATTAAAAGTTTAATCACAAAGAATGTTTTTGACATCAGATGCCTGTTGTAAAAAAAAAAAGAAAAAAACAAGACTCTCATAGTCTGATGATTGTGTTATCCTGGAGAACACACAGTAAACAGGTTTCAGCGTGTGTGTGTGTGTGAGAGAGAGAGAAAGGGCTGTAAATTTTCATTGTGATTCCTAACTACAAATTCCTTTTTTGTTGTTTGTTTGTTTGAATTTTAATACTTCACTGGACAACGCCAAACCTGTTGTATCTGCTTTGTCTGCAGGGAGATGAAGGAGCAGATGGAGTGGTTTGTCTGTGATGAACCATGGCTGCAGAGCCTCTGATCTAAGTCACAGTGACAGGCAAACCACCAGATGAAAGGAAAGGCAGCCTGATACACAGACTCACAGAGATGTAAATCAGCCTCTTCCAAGACCTCAGCTGAAATATTAGGGAAAAAACCCCAGCTGAAGCCATGAATATAATAAATGTTGTGCTGCAGAGAGCAGCAACAGGAGCAGCCCTCCACAGCAGGGCTCGCCACCTCTGCAGAGGGTGATTTGCTCTGTGCTCGACTCTCGCCATCTGGGAGGGGCAGCACTTTGGGGCACAGTTCTCCATCCCACATGTTAGAGACACCTTTGGTTCAGGGGCTTCAGTTTGCAGGAGTCTTTGCTAAATAATATTTAAGGGAGAAGGATAATTAATTCTTCTGATGGTAACCACTAGTGATGGCCCACTGAGATTCAAGCAGAAAAAACCCAGAATTGCTGCTTTCATGTCATTGATGTCTGCTGTTTAATTTTAAATGCACTCCTGTGTTTGCAATAAACCTGACAGATTTCCCAAGGTGAGCACTCAATGCTGCCTTCTCCCAGTCATCTCACTTATTGATGAGTGAGTTTCTCTTACAAGGGCTCTTGTTTTTTTGCTGCTTACCCCTGCTACCATGTCCCTGACAAACCAGGCTACAGCTCTTCTTCCATTAACTTCCAGGAAAAAAATTACATACAGAAAGAGCAATTTTTGTTTAATTATAACTTTGGGAGTACTTTTTCACCATTTGTACCATGGTTTATTGTAGCCATACTTAACTGTTACTGACAAATGTGGGAATCTATAAAATCAGAGGGTTTTGGGAAAGCTGTGAAAGGCAGGCCTCAGAGACAGCAGGACTGTGATTAGAGCTAAGCAGTAGCCATAAAATAAGTTAGCAGAAAAATTATGTAAAAAGTAGAAAAGTAAGGACAAATGGAATAATGGTTTGTGTATTAACACTTGTGTAGAATAACTTCCTAATTTGTAAAAAAAGTATATTTAGCAAGATATTAGGAAGTTTTGAGCTTAATAATGGAGCTCTGTGCATTGTTTTTTAAGGTTCACAAACAGGTATTGTGTTAGAAAGAAGCAAGCATTGTTTTAACCAAAGGTACATGTGTAGGATTATCACATGTATTACATATTTTCACTACTTTATTTAGCTTATGGTTAGGCAGCAGAAAAACGCAGACTAAAACACTGTTCACTTTCCCATCCGGGAAGAGGTTTTTTCCTTTCCTCTGGAAACAGAGTATATGTTGGATAGCTGTGTTTAATTTCTTCATGGGTACTTTACTTTTACTTGTGAAAAGCACAGGGGGCTTGCAGTCACTTGGGGTCCAGTCCAGATGAACAGACCCCTACACCACCCGGGAGATCGGTGAGAGGTCTCCAAACTTGGCAGTCAAAAAGGAGGGATGGGCACAGATTGGTGACCCAAAAATAAAGAGGATTTATTAATACAAAAATAACAAACACGATGAAGGCAAACGCAGTACAGAGGGGAGCACCAAAAAGGCCAAGGACAAGGCTAAACACAACTTCTATAAAGTAGGATAGAGGTGGAGTTTGAGGGTGGGGGTCCAATAGGAAAGAGGGATTAGGAATATGCAAAATATTGCAGCACTTTAAACCAATAATTTCACAGAGAGCAGAGAACTTTCTGGAGGTGGTGGACATGTACACACGGGGGATGCTGGGAGTGAGCCACTCTCATCACTGTAACTGAGGTGGGTTTTCCCCTGCCCTTCTGCTTCAGTCTTGACAACTTTATTTCACCCCAACATTTCCCTGTTTTTCTTTTTCTAAAAATGAACTGTAATAAATTTTTATAAGCATCTTTAACATATATTTAAACACTTTGTTATATCAATAGCAAATAACTTTTATATAACTATCAATTCTTGAACGTGAAAATGTAACTATCAATCAATACAGGTTTTAATGTACTAGTTTACCATTTCCCTGAGAGCAAGATTAGCGTACTGTTCATAACTTGGTGGAGCAGTCCCCCCCAGACTTGTCTCTTCCTCTTCTTCCTCTTCTTCCTCTTCTTCCTCTTCTTCCTCTTCTTCCTCTTCGAGAGTGATCGACGTGGCATTGGTTTGTTTGCTGAGCCGACACCCAATTCCATCTACTTGTTTCAGTGCTTGGGCTGCAGCTACCCGTGGCAGCAGTGCAGACATTACAATCTAAGCTGGTTTTGTCCAATAAGTAATTTTGTCATTACACTCCGTTTTGAATTGGTGAGTATTTATTTTGGCAGAAACCAATTTATGTGCCATGGTCAGATTGGGTGCTAATACAATCAAACGCCTCAAGATATATGGGCCTCCACTGATGTATGCTGGAATGGAAGGCCAAGCCCTATCTCCGCAGACAAAAAACATTCCTGGTAGTAATTGGATTGGGAATGTTCTGGCCCAGACGGGAGTATGGGCAGTATCATTGCACCATGGGGTTTGATTTTTATATAATTTATTGTTTGGAGAAATATCTTTAAGTGTACTCCTATGGTAAAATTTAATGCAATAACCCATTTTTACTGACCCCAATAGTTCCAGTTCCTGGTCTCAGTTGGTGCATATGGTAGTTTTCTGGTCCAGTGGTCCCAGTCGTGCATGGGGTAAATTTCCAGTTTTTAGAACTATGACCCCGGATCTGCAGAGTATGGATGATATCCTCTGGTATTGACCACACATCTGTAGGTAACCCTACCAGGCAGGTGGAAAAAGGGTTACTCAGGTTGGCCACTGAGAGACACGTGGTCTCCTGTTTAGTGAGGCTAGCAAGGGTGACCCATACATTTTCCCATGGTTGTGAGACTAACCAGATGTTACTTGGAGGAAGGAAAAAAAGCCAGAAACTGTGAGCAAGGATAATGTAATTTTCAGTCTCTTTAGGGGTCTTTGGTGAGTCCTGGTCTTGCCCTGGAGCTGGTGTCCTGTCCTTCACTGGGTTCCCTGTTGGAGCTTCTGATGATTCTGTGAGCTCCCGCAGTGGCTGTGACTGAGGTTGGATGTTCTTAGCTGGTATCCACTTGGGTCCCGCACCTGTGGATACACAAGCAAATCCCTTTCCCAAGTGACAAGGGGAAAGGGCCCTGAAACTTGTTGCCCTGATTTTGTAAGACTTTGTTAAGCCTTCTGATGTTTACATTCTTTCAACAAACTTTCTCAGACACAGTGCTGTAAATAACCAATGTTTTGCATTCTTTCATGGAGGTGGAGAGAATTGATGGACCCTTGGTCTGTCCAGTGGCATTGGAGAGGTGGCACTGTCACCCTCCAATCCACTGTCACCTTTGGAAAACTATAAATGTTGGAGTCAGAAAATAAAGTTTTTCTTTTTTGTTCCCCTTGAGAGCAGCAGTGTCTGTGTCATCATTTTGTGCCTTATCACAACATTTGACCATTCTTTAATCAATTGTTCAAGTGTGACCAGATGACAAGGGTCACTGATTAACCCAGATGGGCTGGTTTGATGTCCAAGTTAATTTTAGGATGTCACACTCATCAGCAGCCCATGTTAAAAATTTCTTTCCAGCCTTACTCCCCACTGTGACAATAAATACCTCCCTCGCAGGAATATGTCATCCGGAACCACAAATGCCTTGCTAGTAGCAATGTGTCCATCAGGGCCTTAAAACAGATAGGATGTAGGCTGTGAAAGCTGGCACAGTGGCCCCCAATACCTGACAAAGTGTCCAGTGTTGGAACTATGGTCCACTTTGGTGGCCAGTGGCATTTGGAGATTAGTGTTACATCAGCTCTGGTGTCGATGAGTCCACTGAGGATGATGGTTTTTCACATGTGGCTCACAACACAGATGATCTCTGGGTGTCTGCAACTGATCCTCCTCATCCAAGCGATGAAAGAAGTACTATACTGTGGTTCAGGTAAAAGAAAAGCTCGTGCAATTATTAGCCCAGGACAGACAGCAAGGACCGTAATTTCCTGGCTTGTGGTGACTGTTAGAACAGAAGGTATCACAAAAAATCCTTCTGAGTTGGTCCTGCTGATTCTGTGATTAAGAACTGATGCGGTCGTTGTTGCGGGGCTAACTGTCCTGTGGAAATAGTATGATGCACATCGCCCACTATAGTGCTGGCTGCGCAGCCAGCAGCTCCAGTCTGGTGCCTGGCGGCATTGTGGTGAGAAGGTCGGCAATGATGCGCTGCAGCCATTGATTTGTGGGCAGCCGATGGCTGGCAGGGACGTTTGTGTCATCCTGCACTGCTGTCCCACACTCTGCTGGCAGTTTCCTGCCTGGTGATGAGGGCATCCCTGTACCTCGTGAGAGTTGTTAGTGCCATGACAATGCGCTTTACCCCCACAATGCTTTTGGGATGATTTTCTCTTTGGTTTATGACAGGTTTTTTGTGAAATGTCCTTCCTTACCACAATTGTGGCAAGGCCCTAGGTTTTGTCCTTGCTGGTTTCTAATGGTTTCCTTAAAGGTTGTGAGAGCCTGTGCTAATACCTGCGTTTGGAGCATAGCAGTTTGTTCTTGCTCCCTCCTGTTGTCCTCCTGAGCAGATGTTAGCACGATAGAGAAGACTTGTGCTTGGAGTACAGTAGTGTGCTCCAGAGTTGCTATGTGATTGCGTGCCTTGATCATTTGAGCAATGGTGGGCTCAGGATCAGAGGGCACATAGTGCCTTCTTACATTTGGAGTTAGCATTTGAGACCGCCAGCCTTTTTAGTAGCTCTTCTCTTGCTCTATCCAAATCTATTTGTTTGCCAAGAGCTACTTTTAGTCTGTGTAGAAATTTTATATAAGACTCATTAGGGCCTTGTCTAATATCAGAAAAGTCCAAACTGAGCTTATTTCCATCCAGGACTTTTAGGAGAGCCTCCCTAGCAGCTTCCTTAATGTTGCTTAAAATATGCCTAGGAAGGTTCTCAGGCTCTGGGTCCACATGGGCTCCCTCTCCTGCTAGGTGCTCCATGGTAAGAGCTGCCCATGCCTGATCTCCTGCATGGTCCCTTAGCAGGTTTGTTAAAAGCTGCTTCCATGCTAATTCCCATAATGAATATTCAGTAGGGGACCTCAGGGCAGTCATATCCTTCAGGTCATGAGGTGGTACCTCATGTGCAGAGAAGGCAGCCTGCACCAGGTTGCTGAAGTACAGTGAATCTCTCCCATACTCCCAAGTGGCTTTACAGAGTTCTTTTATTTCTCCAAAGGCCAGGGATTCCCATCAGGGGTTAACACCTCCCCTGGCATACCAGCCCAGCATTACTTTAAGCCTGGATACTGTAATAAATAGGTATGATTCGTGCTGATAAAATTGAAAGAGTAATCAATAATGATACAGTAGTTAATATTTAGAAATAATAAAACAGTTAAAGGTGTAATGCCAAGAAAGAAAGGGAGAGGAGGGGCTCCCCCCCTTCTCCTGCAGATGTTCAGAACAGGTAAAACATTTGGGATTAAACTGATTTAAATAAATTAAGGGCAAATGCAGTCTGGGATGATGTTATATTTAAAGGCCTAGAATGTGTTCTGAAGCAGATACTTTGATGCTGACTGATAATTCTAGGAGAATTTTCTCGATTAAGCACTTTTGTGAATCTTGGTTATATCTGATAAGCAGGGAAATGGTGTCCCTAAATATAACAAAACTGTTTTAACAAGAGGATTAGAATGATTTGATGTAGCAACTTTTCTCCCTAAATTCTTAAAGAAGATTATGTTTGTTTAATCTTATAATTTAAGCGCAATGGGAATTTGGAAGAGCTGAAATTGCCATTCATTTATTTAAATAGCTTACTTTGGGACAGAATGCATTATCAGAGAAGCTTAATATTGAGACTACTTCCAAAAGTCTGAATTTCCTATGCAGCATGGTCTACAAAGTATGATTTCTAATCTCTAAGTTCTTTGCAAAATACTCTGGATTGATCTGTTGGATTAGATGCATCACTAAATTCTTATCTGCATTTATACGTGCTTCCTCCTTGGCAGAAGATTGAGGTGTGGGGGAAGAGAAGGCCTGCAGTGACTTCTCCGTGCACAGGGGTTGCTTTCTGTGTTGGGATATTTCTCCTGATGATTCACTGACCCTTACAAACAAGCACGAGCAGTTAGCAGAAACTGAGAACTAGCAAGTGTCATAGTTCAGGGCTATCTCTGTCAATATCACTGTTTCAAAGAGATCACTTCAGTCAAAACATTGATATTTTTCATTTTTAGTGAAACATCGAGCTCTGTTGCTATTCTGTTTGTTTTGCAAATAAATTACGTTTTCATTGCTCTAATGCTCAGTTGTTTGATAGCTGTTACTCCATTCACTGTTAATTTCAGTTCATGTGTCTCCATTAGAACTGACTGCTGCACTGAGAACTTCTCCTTGGTTTATTGGAAGAGTGCTTTACAACATCAGTCTAGGGCACAAGGAGTCCCACTGGCTTGAGTACATGGCCAGTTTGGGAAAGAGGGTCACTGTGAAATCACAACAGATTTGTGAGAGGAGCAAAGTGGAGCTTGGATGAAGCTGCCTATAGAGGTCAGGTTAGGTGTCTCTTAAATACTTCACTGGGTGGGGTTTGCAGCTGTGGCAACTGTATTGATGGACTGCTCAGACCCACAAATCAAGCACATGGGAAACACTATTCCTTAGTTTTGCCATCCTGTCTGTTACGGGGCAAATTTACATCTTGTTTTAAACTGTGTTCTCATGCTGTGTTTCATTCTATCAGTCCTAGCATTTTGGGTTTAGGTCTATCCATTATTTAAATCAAGAGACACTGTTGAAAGTGTGAGGCAGTTCAACTCCTACTGCCTGTGTCTTTGTCTTATTCTTGTTTCCTTCCTTAAACATGTCTTTATGAAATCTAGTGAAAATAATTCTTTTATTTAATTTGAGCAAAACCTCTATGGTTTATGCTGTACACACTCCTTCATGCTCAAGGACCTGTGAGATAGTATTTGTAATGAGCTAAGTTCAATTTTTCTGTCTTTCTCAGAGTAAAGATAGACTGGAATATTTCCTGGGGAAGGGGGGACAACTTGCTCCATACAGGTAAGAATAAATGGAGCTTCATGTTCACTTAGAAATCCTAATACACTTCCATACTTGAGCAAGTCAGAGCTGTTGTATTGGTGCTTAGTATTCCAGTAGGTTGATGAATCTAAGAACGTTTTAGGATGCTTCCCTTGAAATTGCCTTGCTGTTATTAGTTGCAAAAAAACCCCAAACTCAACACAAACATCAAAAAACACAAACCCCCCTTCGCATAAGAACTCGCCAAGTTTTTGTTGCAGAGTTGTGTTCACCCTTTGCTTGGGATAAGCAGGAATTCTTGTTTGAGTACGGTAGGCACAGCATCTACACTGTGCCTCTGGTGGATGCTCTTGTGCCAATACTCTCTCCTGAGCTTTGACTCCCTTGTACCATTCAAGCCCAGAAGTGAGTGTGGAGTGGAGATTAAAAAAAAAAAAAAAAAAAAAAAAAAAAAGGACTGTGGAGACTAGCTGTTAAAGACTGGAATCTCAAGTGAGCTGAGACGAATATAAAGAAGCATGTTTCAAGAGCTCCCTCTCTAGACTGAGTAGTGGCAGATTGAGGTCCATTTTCTGTTGCTGGCCATGCCAAGGGTGTGAGCTGCTGCTTTCATCTTCAATAAGCCCTGTGAAGAGTTACGTCTGTTGGGGGAGATGTTTGCTGAATGTTTCAGCTTGATGACAAAGACTTTGAAACTGAGCTCATAATTGTCAAGTCCTGATATACTTTTCTGATTCATTTTGTGGGTTTTTTTCTCTTTTATTTCATGCTCTTTCTTTAGTTGAGCCTTTTATCATTAAATTATGGGCTTTCAATTTGTTCAGAAACTAGCTCTGGACCATGAATGTACCAGTAATCTCAACAGCAGTGGCTGAAGGTGTAAAATGTCTTGATTTACAAATTTGAAAAATGTGACTTTTAATCTCTTCCACAGTTTCTTCTAATATACAAACTCCATTGATTGAAAAGCCTGTTTTCACTAAGAATGAAAATAAGCCTATCCCTGAACAATGACAGATTATAAAAGGTTGTAATTAATTTTTTAGTTTGAAACAGTTAAAAATATTCCAAGGCCAGATATCCCAATTGTTTGCAGCAATGGTTAATTACTTGTAGCTTTTATCCAATTAGCACTTGTTTGCTCCTTGGTGCCTTGAATGAGTGGCACTGCCAGGAGATGGTTTTGACCTGCTAACAAATAACAGTAGCTTAATAATATCTCAGAACAAAATAGCTTCTTATTCATGTTGCAGAGCTCACGTTTTCTTGGCTTGCAGGAAACAAAAGCAGCTTGGGGTAAGTGAAATCTCTTTGTGATTGCAGGTTTTACAGAGCTCAGGAGCTGGCCCTGTACAAGTAAGGACACACAGAACATTGATTCTGAGGTGTCACACCGTCCTTCTGAAGTTGTTTTGGTTTCTTTTTTTTTTTTAATAACAGCTCTCTCAAGTGAAATTTTTAGTGAATTGTTAGTTTTAGAAGCAAGTACATCCTGACCTCTTCCTTTCTATCTCCTTCAGTGTTGCCCTCACAGAAAGAGATCTGAGTGCAAAGCTGTTGGCTGTTTGTTAGTAATGACTGTTCTTGCTTGGTGTTGTAAAGTATGAAAAAACTCTCGGTTGCTTATGTGCCACTTGAATTTGTTTTCCTTGGAAGCCTTGCTTACATTGGGGCAACCTTTGGTTTTACCAGGGCAGATCAATACTGGGTCAGAGTGTGAGTCTTTTAATTTTTCCATGTTTACTGTAAGGTCCAGACTAATTGCCATCTAAGTTAAAATAGTTTGTTTAAAAGTGCTTTTTTTCATCCTGACAGCTCATTAGTATATTGTGGTGGCGTGTTTTGTAAGCTGAAGAAAATGTTTCCCATAATATTCTTTCTCTGCCTGACAGACCACATTTATTTCAAATTTACCCAGCAAAACCTTCATCTGTTTCTATCTGAAATGTCATCTCATCTAGGCCTGGAATATGACTGTAAGATTTAAATAGATGTAGAAATTAAATCATCCCATTTTTAGGTAATGAGATAAGGAATAATTCACCCAAATGTGCAAAAAAACCCAACAATAGTGATTTCTATCCAAATTCCACTTACCAAACCTAAGTACCTTGATGGGACATGTTCCTGTGCCACCTTATTGGAGCCCCAGACATGATCACCTGGCAGAGGGCCACAAAGCCTCTGTGGAATGTCTGTGACTGGAAAGGTACATGGAATGGATGTTTTGTAAGCAGATAGATGCTCCATCAAAGGGTAAATCACATTTTTGAAGGCTTTCTTTTCTATCAAACTCACTACTTTTTTTTCCCAGACTCTCAGGAAGACAGTTCTGCATCTCCAGCATGATATTTTTGTGCTTAAATGTGAAATTTGTCTTTTTTCTCTCAGTAAGTGAAAATGTCATGCCAACTCTTTCACATCAGGGAGAATCCAGATTGTGGACTCAAAAGCTTTTCTTGTCATGTTTCTAATTAGGTCTGTGACTCATTCTCATGAATAATGTATAAAGCTGCACATTAACATCTAATCCAGCGACATCATCAATTTACGGCAAACCTTGGCTGCAGTAACTCCATTTAAGGGGAGATGTTAGGCTGAGTCTGCTTGTCTCTCTGGGATGGAGCAGAACTGGCTTGCAGACAGCACTTGCAGTAAACAGCAAATGCGCAGCCAGCACATGTTCGGTTCAAAAGTTTCAACATGTATGACTTGACAATGGACTGTTACCACAAGAGGATGGAACACAGGGGAGGATTTTGGAAAACTAAGTTGCTATGCATTTCAAAAATCAGACAATAATCCCCTTAGAAATGGGGAAGTGGTAACTGTGATGCCTGTGCCACAGGTTGTTACATATGAGCGTGTGTATGGTATGAATGAATTGATAGTATTTCTTGGCTGTGCTAGACCAGGACTGCCAATTACAGAAACTTTTAGGAGCTTTTAAACAATACTTTTTTTTATGATTGTCTTAAATATTCTGAATAATAATGAGGATCTCAAGGCATAATTAAATGGGATAGTCATTCTTCTGTAACTTTCTGAAAGATAGCCTTAAAACAGTATTTCTGTATTTCTATTGCAAGGTTACAAAAATAAAAAGGAGCACAATCATGGACAATTCCTTTAGCATCAGAGCTTCGCCTGTGAGAGAAGGGTGAGGCTTCTGAATTGCTGATATGTTCTTGTCATAAATATAAAAAATTAGAATATGCAGGTTGCATTATGTGTCCACCAGTCTGCATTGATGTCTGACCTCTATCACACAGCGCTTCTCCCTGTTCTGCCAATATTATTTAGAAGTCTAGGTTAATGATGGTTCTTTAACCTACAAATCAGAGTGCTTTATACACCTGACAATGACCTCAGCATCACTGGAAAGTTGAAGAGCAAGAGCAATAATTTTAAGTTAAGAATCAAATGTGGGTAACAACAAAATGTGCTACAAAAATTACTTCCTACATGTGGGGGAAAGCAGCACAACTTTATGGCTTGTTTGCACAGACTTGATACACCTTTAAAATTTGCCTATAACAACCCCTAGGTGTTATGCCTTAGACAGTATGAGTCAAACTAATTAGCAAGCTGAAAGGTTTAGATTGTTCTAGCAATTAAAGAATTTCCCATGGATTTATGCTCCCTTCTACTTGTAGAGCTTGAGGCAGTAGCTCTTTAACAGGTACCATTCTTTGCAGTAGTTTTGCAAGAGCAGGGACTGTTTCTTGAGTATTTTTATGTACTTATAACAAAAACATTCACATTGTTAGCTTGTTGTACCTTTAAACAATGGGTGAATCAAGTTCATGAAGCTTAGGAAGAGAAATAACACTTCCAGCAGCACTGGTGATTTTAATTGATCAACAGCAAAGAAGTGCATCTCTGTGTTTGACTCCCAGGAAAAGAGCAAGATGCACTGCCACACTGACAATTTATATAAAAAAAAACTGTGTGGCAGTTGAGTTTTCTATTTCAATGACATCTTAAACTGCATCATGTGTTGGGTACTACACAGAAATTAACAAATAAATTAGATTAATGTGGTGCTGAACATGAAGGCTAAGATCAGTTTATTTTGACACAGTGGTGACAACAAAGTACAAATAAATACTTTCCTTTTATTTAGGTAAAACTGCCTTGAATGTACAGATTGAGAACTACATTTTGCTCTGCCTTTTTGTCATTTTGGTTCTGAAATACATTTTGCTTACCTCTTGCTGATTTCTGCCTGGCTCTATAGGCTGAGTTGATGTTTGGGTTTTTTTTTTTTTTTTTGAACATATCAATCTATTTTCTTTATACCACTGTTCTGTGTGCAGGGCTCTTTTCTTCTTTATTCTGTATCTGTAAGCATTTTAGTCTCTTCACTTGGAGTGGCTGATTTAAGGAAACTGGGAGATTAGGATAGCAGACAACTGAGATGAGTTGAAGTAGCTCATCTTTGGCAGAAAAATCCTGTCCCTCTCAGCTGTCCCTCTTGCAAGAAAGAGGCAAAACTGGGCAGAGATCTAAACTTCAGAGGCAGATTATAATTAGGAAGAAGCAAAGTGAGAAAGTGTCTTGAACAAAGCTGGAATAAAAGGGCATCCTTTAGACTGAATTAGGTACACAAAAGTTTCCAATTCCATAGGGAGCAGCAGCAGACTATCAGTTTACTCTGAATCTGCTCTCCTCCACAGCACCTCATACAACTCATTAATTTACAAGCCTTATACATCTTGGAAAGAGAAGGGAGACAAACTTCCTGATTTAGAGACCAGAATAAAGTCAGCCATCCCGCTGGCATGGCAGGAGAAGAGACACAGCTGGGAGACAGCCAGGGAGGGCAGCTTCTGCAGCTTCCCTTGAAGAGCAGCAGTGACAGGAGGACATCTCAAATGCCTGCACACAAATGCATGCAATGCAAGGAGCAAATAAAGGGCACTGGGAACCTGTGCAGAGTTGCAGAGCTCTGATGACAGAAACGTGGAGCTCTGGCTTGCCTGCAGTGCTGCCACGGATGGACACAGGGTCTTTGGGCAATGCAGCGGTGCCTGCTGCCCAGAGGAGAGGCAAGAGATGTAGGGATAGCAAGGCTAAGTTACAGCCATCTGAGAGTGCTGAGGGGTGGATTGTGTTCTTGGAAGGTCTTTGGAATGTCTGGAGGTTGGAGCAGTTTCCTGAGACTAAGAAAGGCAAGAAGTGCATCTCTGTGTTTGACTCCCAGGAAAAGAGCAAGATGCACTGCCACACTGACAATTTATATAAAAAAAAACTGTGTGGCAGTTGAGTTTTCTATTTCAATGACATCTTAAACTGCATCATGTGTTGGGTACTACACAGAAATTAACAAATAAATTAGATTAATGTGGTGCTGAACATGAAGGCTAAGATCAGTTTATTTTGACACAGTGGTGACAACAAAGTACAAATAAATACTTTCCTTTTATTTAGGTAAAACTGCCTTGAATGTACAGATTGAGAACTACATTTTGCTCTGCCTTTTTGTCATTTTGGTTCTGAAATACATTTTGCTTACCTCTTGCTGATTTCTGCCTGGCTCTATAGGCTGAGTTGATGTTTGGGTTTTTTTTTTTTTTTTAACATATCAATCTATTTTCTTTATACCACTGTTCTGTGTGCAGGGCTCTTTTCTTCTTTATTCTGTATCTGTAAGCATTTTAGTCTCTTCACTTGGAGTGGCTGATTTAAGGAAACTGGGAGATTAGGATAGCAGACAACTGAGATGAGTTGAAGTAGCTCATCTTTGGCAGAAAAATCCTGTCCCTCTCAGCTGTCCCTCTTGCAAGAAAGAGGCAAAACTGGGCAGAGATCTAAACTTCAGAGGCAGATTATAATTAGGAAGAAGCAAAGTGAGAAAGTGTCTTGAACAAAGCTGGAATAAAAGGGCATCCTTTAGACTGAATTAGGTACACAAAAGTTTCCAATTCCATAGGGAGCAGCAGCAGACTATCAGTTTACTCTGAATCTGCTCTCCTCCACAGCACCTCATACAACTCATTAATTTACAAGCCTTATACATCTTGGAAAGAGAAGGGAGACAAACTTCCTGATTTAGAGACCAGAATAAAGTCAGCCATCCCGCTGGCATGGCAGGAGAAGAGACACAGCTGGGAGACAGCCAGGGAGGGCAGCTTCTGCAGCTTCCCTTGAAGAGCAGCAGTGACAGGAGGACATCTCAAATGCCTGCACACAAATGCATGCAATGCAAGGAGCAAATAAAGGGCACTGGGAACCTGTGCAGAGTTGCAGAGCTCTGATGACAGAAACGTGGAGCTCTGGCTTGCCTGCAGTGCTGCCACGGATGGACACAGGGTCTTTGGGCAATGCAGCGGTGCCTGCTGCCCAGAGGAGAGGCAAGAGATGTAGGGATAGCAAGGCTAAGTTACAGCCATCTGAGAGTGCTGAGGGGTGGATTGTGTTCTTGGAAGGTCTTTGGAATGTCTGGAGGTTGGAGCAGTTTCCTGAGACTAAGAAAGGCAAACATGGGATGACAGAGAGAAAGGTGAGCCAGGATCTTGCAGGCAATTTCCATTCATCAAAAAAATGGGAAATCCCACCAGAATACACTGAAAGTTCTTTTCACCTCAAGGGTGATCAACACTGGAAAAAGCTCCCCAGAGACGTGGTGAAGATCCATCCTTGCAAAATATCCACTGGGCAGAATCCCTGGTAGTCTGCTCTAGCTGGACCTTACTACAGGAACCACTGGATATCTCTCTTAACCTGAACCATTCTGTGCTTCTGTGCTGTGCAGGGGCCCAGGCAGATAAAGCTTCACCAGTACACTTTGATTTTTGTCTTTTAACTAATTACTCTAATGGTCTGCGATGTGCTCTGTCATACTTGGACTCCATGCACAATTTTTTGAACCAGAGTATTTATGTTTCATTCTAAACCCCTTGTTGAATAAAGAGGATTAATGTTTGCGGATTGAATAGTCTCTAGTTTAGCTGAACTCAGTAAATCTGTCTCTGAGCTGACAAAGCATTTGAGTGCCAATTATTCCAGGACAGACAGAGTAATGACAGCATTGAATCTTCTTTCTTTAATATTGAGGAAGTATTGAAGAATTTAAATAGACAATGCAAAAATCTTAACTGAATTATTAAAATAATTTGCTGTTGATGTGCACAACAAATATCACTCTAATGAAGTTGGGAAGCAATTTTAATGGAAGAAAAATTAACTAAAGCCAGCAGGCTTTTTGACATGAGAGTCATTTTATGAACAAGATAATATAAACTTCAATAGAGAGAACAAGAACAGAAATGTTTTTATGCAGGAAAAAAATTCCCCATGTAGCAGTCATAAGGCAAAAATGCAGAAATTAGCAAGTTATATCACCTTATAAATTGATTCTTCAAAGTCTGCACACTAGATCCTTCAGCGACCATTGAGCTGGGGATTAACAGAGAAATTCAAATAACAGTGAGGGATCAAATACAGAATAGAGAATAAGCACAGCTGAACCTATGGCCAGCTGTGTTGTGACTATTATTTAGAAATTATTTTGGACAGGATTTTTTTAAACTCACTACCATAAATTTGGGATTAACCAAGAGGTAATTCCTCAGTCGTCACTGTGATACATTAACAGTTCCTTTCTTGACTAGAGTGGGTTTAAAATGGAATATTGTTATTGCATACATTTCAGGGCCAAAACAAATATATGAAGGTGCAAACCATTTCTAAACAAGTTTGAAAAAAAGCAGTTTTTGTGATTAAGTTTTTTGTCAGTTTATGTGACTTGTTATGTATTTGCTTTGGTTGTCTGATGCATAATTGTAGAGTGCAGATGAATATGTTCCCATTGGGATGACCCAAACTCACACTGATATAAGGCTTTCATTGGTTTAAAATTAGAGAAAAACTATTTTAAATGTTTCTGTGACAGAGCTGTTTGGTTTATTCCTGCAGAGTTTGAATTGCTAGTCTTGGAGACATCAGTGGTTGCTGGTGACTGACATTAAACGCTATCCTCAGGAAATGTCTTTTTTTTTTCTTCAAAGTATAAGGAAGTTGTGTAAGAAATAATAATTACATAGGTCCAAAAGTGCATATTTTTTCCCAATATTAAGCCATTGGAGAACAATGGCTTCATACTCTGCACAAAAACATCAGCACTCAGATGGGTAGGAAACTTTGCTATTATCTTATATGGTGCCAATCTTGCCTAGTTTTAAAGGCTTGTTCACCAAACAACGTAACTAAGTTCTTGTATTGTCTCATTAGCTCTATCTTAAAATAATCCAGGGCTGTATGAGCTTGCTGGGTTTAATTCTGTAGCAGCCACACATCCCCTTACAGAAACTTAGGAATTTCTGAGGCAGGGTTTCAAATTCAGACCATCACACCTAATTTTAAAAGATGACTTGGATTCTGGTAGACTTGTAGGCATTTTGAGATAAGGAAATACAAAGTTCTGGGCCTCCCTGCACTAGATTTCCTTGTTCATTGAAATCAATAGTAAGAGTTACAATCTGAAGACTAAGTATATTGTGGTGTTATAAACTTAATGGCCATCTAATTTTGCTAAGTACAAACCAAAACTGCAAAAATAAAGAGATAATTCACACAACTGCCAAGTGCCTTATAAAATGAGAAGCAGGGAAGCTGCAAGGAAGCCAGACCAGTATTACCCAGCACAAAAAAAAAGGTTGGATACTGAATCTTTTGAGGCTTGAGGAAAGCATTTCCCAGACTCTTCCATAATCCTTCCTCACTCCTTGTGACTCTTCTAAAATTCTGCAAAAGAAAGAAAATAGTATAGTAGTAAGCATGCATTTCCTTACACAGGAGATGCAATTTTACCTGGTCTTTCAGTGAACAAATTATTTTTAATAAAATAAATTTAATTATTATTTTTAATAAATTATTTTAATAATTAAATTATTTTAAGCATTTAACTTGAAAACACTGTAATTGTGGTGGTTGGTCTTGTCAACAGTGATAGGACTGATTGGAATCTTTATAAAACTTCTCTGTACATTGAATTGAAGGTTCAATAGCATTAATGCAATATATCTAGCATTAATGCAATATATCTGCGGAGATTAAACGCAACTTTTATTACCCACAGGTGCTACAATATAATCTTTCAGAAGTGTGTGAGTTTTTGCAAAACCTCTTCTTTCCTCAGCCATTTCACTAATTATGACCATACTGAATAAGCTTATGGCTTTTCTAGAGTTCACGTGGAAGTTAGTTTTTGTTACTTGCTCTGTTTTGGCTACCTGTATTTTTATTTCCCAGCTGTTTAGTTCAGGAAATTGACTTACAGTGAGAGGGGATAAGGGAAATAAAATTATTTTCCTCATAATGGATGAATTTGAAACTAAACACAAATAAGGCATTTCAACTGATGCAGCTTTAGAAGTTTATGTACTGGATAACTTTGGTTGTCTGAATGTGCCAGCAGCTGACAAGAAACAGGCAGTTTTGGAGCAAGTGCGATTTTAAATGTCTACTTTGCACTAGTTTCTTGTTTTCCTTTTGTTTCCTCGAGTGTCTTGTTTTCCTTTCCCAGTTCTGCAGTTTTCCTGGGTTTTTGCTGTCTCCAGAACTGTGGCCGATGAAGCTGAGGGACCCTGCTATGACCTGTGCCCAGGCTGGCCTCTGTCCCCGTGCTGTCCCTGCACTCTGCCCCAGTGCTGGTGCAGCCATGGGGCTTCGCCGCACACCAAACACCTCCTGGCACCATGAGCTGAAGAAAAGCTGCACCAAGCCAGGCTGTGCCCTCCTGCTGCTGAGAGAGCTGCCCCAGTCTGGAGTGGCCTGGGCTGGACAGAGCCCAGGGCAGCCTGCACCTGGACCTCCGTTCTGGCCATCCAGAGCCATAGGGTGCTACTTCAAAAGATATTTTTCAGTCAACAGTAGCAGACTGAGGCAGGGTTTCAAATTCAGACCATCACACCTAATTTTAAAAGATGACTTGGATTCTGGTAGACTTGTAGGCATTTTGAGATAAGGAAATACAAAGTTCTGGGCCTCCCTGCACTAGATTTCCTTGTTCATTGAAATCAATAGTAAGAGTTACAATCTGAAGACTAAGTATATTGTGGTGTTATAAACTTAATGGCCATCTAATTTTGCTAAGTACATACCAAAACTGCAAAAATAAAGAGATAATTCACACAACTGCCAAGTGCCTTATAAAATGAGAAGCAGGGAAGCTGCAAGGAAGCCAGACCAGTATTACCCAGCACAAAAAAAAAGGTTGGATACTGAATCTTTTGAGGCTTGAGGAAAGCATTTCCCAGACTCTTCCATAATCCTTCCTCACTCCTTGTGACTCTTCTAAAATTCTGCAAAAGAAAGAAAATAGTATAGTAGTAAGCATGCATTTCCTTACATAGGAGATGCAATTTTACCTGGTCTTTCAGTGAACAAATTATTTTTAATAAAATAAATTTAATTATTATTTTTAATAAATTATTTTAATAATTAAATTATTTTAAGCATTTAACTTGAAAACACTGTAATTGTGGTGGTTGGTCTTGTCAACAGTGATAGGACTGATTGGAATCTTTATAAAACTTCTCTGTACATTGAATTGAAGGTTCAATAGCATTAATGCAATATATCTAGCATTAATGCAATATATCTGCGGAGATTAAACGCAACTTTTATTACCCACAGGTGCTACAATATAATCTTTCAGAAGTGTGTGAGTTTTTGCAAAACCTCTTCTTTCCTCAGCCATTTCACTAATTATGACCATACTGAATAAGCTTATGGCTTTTCTAGAGTTCACGTGGAAGTTAGTTTTTGTTACTTGCTCTGTTTTGGCTACCTGTATTTTTATTTCCCAGCTGTTTAGTTCAGGAAATTGACTTACAGTGAGAGGGGATAAGGGAAATAAAATTATTTTCCTCATAATGGATGAATTTGAAACTAAACACAAATAAGGCATTTCAACTGATGCAGCTTTAGAAGTTTATGTACTGGATAACTTTGGTTGTCTGAATGTGCCAGCAGCTGACAAGAAACAGGCAGTTTTGGAGCAAGTGCGATTTTAAATGTCTACTTTGCACTAGTTTCTTGTTTTCCTTTTGTTTCCTCGAGTGTCTTGTTTTCCTTTCCCAGTTCTGCAGTTTTCCTGGGTTTTTGCTGTCTCCAGAACTGTGGCCGATGAAGCTGAGGGACCCTGCTATGACCTGTGCCCAGGCTGGCCTCTGTCCCCGTGCTGTCCCTGCACTCTGCCCCAGTGCTGGTGCAGCCATGGGGCTTCGCCGCACACCAAACACCTCCTGGCACCATGAGCTGAAGAAAAGCTGCACCAAGCCAGGCTGTGCCCTGCTGCTGCTGAGAGCGCTGCCCCAGGCTGGAGTGGCCTGGGCTGGACAGAGCCCAGGGCAGCCTGGAGACGCTGCAGGGTCAAAGGCCAAAGCAGAAACCCCCGTGTCCCCACTTTGGTAGCGCCAAAGTGTCACATTTCCTGGGCTCAGGGCACAGAAGGTGCAGGACAGGGACAGCACGAGGCTGAGGGCACGTGTACTCACCAGCCTGCTGCTATGGCAGAACCTGTTGTCCCCATGCACTCGGAACAGGCGTGGAGGGTCCCCAAGGCATCCTCAGAATGGGCTTTGCCCTCACCTTGGCTTGTGCTGCTGCAGATTTTGGAGCCAATTGTGCATAAAAACGAGCACTAGAACCAGACTTGGGGCTGGCATGCTCTGCATTTCCGGGATGGCTCATTGACAGGGTAAGGTGCTCTCAGTGCAGTCTGGATCAAGCTGGGATTCTATGGGTACTTCAGCAAGAGATTTTTCAGGGTTTTTTCAGGGTGATTAAGCCTTCATCTTTGCTGTGCTTTCTGTGACATTTGCAGCTGTATTTTGTAAAACTTCAGAAATCTTAATCATCTTTGGCCCTGTAAAATGTTACAAACATCAGCAAAAGTCATCATAGTCTGCATGCAAAAACACATAATTTTTGACATTTGGGAATTGGAAATTCTAATAATTCAAAACTAATTTCTATTCTGATGATGATACACAAAGAAGGCAGGTTGGTCCCTTGGGGCCTATGTCTGCTACTGTTGACTGAAAAATATCTTTTGAAGTAGCACCCTATGGCTCTGGATGGCCAGAATGGAGGTCCAGAAGGTTTGACAGATGTTTACTACTGCGTCTTTGACCTTTTAAGCCAATTAAAAATTGTTAATTCTTAGAACTATATATTTATAAAACACAAGTATAAAGGAGAGATGTTGTGCACTCTGTATGTGTGTGTTTGTGTGTCACACCTTGAACACACCACAGCATAATAACACACTCTCCACACATCCATTCTTTTTTATGACCATTATCCATTAGGAAATGCCATGTAAAACTGATTTCTTTGTTCAGAAGTATCTCATCTACTGACAACAATTAGAATTGCTTACAGGGCCTCAGTTGCAAATTCAAAACATTCAAAAGTCAAACTAACTGGTTACATTAGAAAACACACTTTGATTAAGCCTTCATCTTTGCTGTGCTTTCTGTGACATTTGCAGCTGTATTTTGTAAAACTTCAGAAATCTTAATCATCTTTGGCCCTGTAAAATGTTACAAACATCAGCAAAAGTCATCATAGTCTGCATGCAAAAACACATAATTTTTGACATTTGGGAATTGGAAATTCTAATAATTCAAAACTAATTTCTATTCTGATGATGATACACAAAGAAGGCAGGTTGGTCCCTTGGGGCCTATGTCTGCTACTGTTGACTGAAAAATATCTTTTGAAGTAGCACCCTATGGCTCTGGATGGCCAGAACGGAGGTCCAGAAGGTTTGACAGATGTTTACTACTGCGTCTTTGACCTTTTAAGCCAATTAAAAATTGTTAATTCTTAGAACTATATATTTATAAAACACAAGTATAAAGGAGAGATGTTGTGCACTCTGTATGTGTGTGTTTGTGTGTCACACCTTGAACACACCACAGCATAATAACACACTCTCCACACATCCATTCTTTTTTATGACCATTATCCATTAGGAAATGCCATGTAAAACTGATTTCTTTGTTCAGAAGTACCTCACCTACTGACAAAAATTCGAATTGCTTACAGGGCCTCAGGTGCAAATACAAAACATTCAAAACTAAAACTAATTGGTTACATTAGAAAACACACTTTGCTTTTCTCCAGAGGTTGATTGTGAGCTATTTGATGAGCTACTCATGAAAATATCCTGGGGCTGTTTACATCAAACACTGGGATTTTGTTAGCAGTGAAAGAGGGAAAGTGCACCATGTGTGGGAAAGTAATTCCTGCACAAAATATGTGGTTGGAGGCTACTTAGGTCAAAAGAATTTATTTTTAGTTCTATGGTCTGAAGAACTGCCCACCATTTGCTTTTTCAGAAAAAGAGGGTTGAGTCTTTGGCTCCTTTCAGAGCCTTCAATGACCAAAGCTGAAGGGATTTGCCCCAAAAAAGCAAGGAGTGTTTGGGGATCATGGCCATAGCTGTCTGCAGAACTGAGCATGGGCCAAGGGAAGGTCCTGCTGCCCAGGGCCAGCCCGAGGTGTCCTTGTGGATGTGTCACATCCTCTGCCTCCTCTGGCAGTGCTGCCACAGAGCAGCAGGAGGGATTCCAGGGATTTGTCAGCACCGGCAGGCAGAGCATGAGCTCCTCCTGATATTTCCATCCAGGGTTGGCACTTTCAGGCCAGCAGTGACAAATTCTGCAGCTCTGGCTGCACAGTTGTTGTTGGCAGTGCTGTGACAGCCTCTGCCACCAAGCAAAAGCATCTGCAGGGGCAGGATGGTGTAGAGATGCCTCTCAGAGAACGGAGAGAACACCTTCAAGCAGCATCTGGCAGAGTTAATGAAGGGGTGGTAAATCCCTTTGAAGTGGGCAGGTTATAAAAATCCCTCTCTGTGAAAATAAGAGACAATAGGAGTGAAGAAGGAATTGGAAAGGGGAAAGGAAAGGTTAAAAAAGATGAAAAGGAAAGAGAAAAGGAGAGAGGGAGAGGATAGGGTCCTTGGAAATTCTGATTTTATCTAAAGGACATTTTCTGACAACATAGATGTTTGCTACAATAAATAGTGCTTTCCCACACGCTTTGCCTTTCTAGCTCTTTTTATTAACTGAACCCAGCGAGCTTTAAAAGAGGTAGGAAAAAAATCAGTAAAAAGTTTTCCTTCAAGACCAAATGTCTGCCAGAGACTGAGTGCTATGGTTAATGGCTTTTGAACATTCACAGGAATGGTCGAAGCATTAAAGTAATTAAACAGGGCTCTCAGAATCCAGCATAAGTTGTACTGGTAAAGAAACTAAATAGAGATTCCCATTGTACTGTGTGTTTTATAGTCTTGAAAACAGAAGCTTAGTAACAATATTTCATGCACACACAATAACATAAAGAATGACAGCTCATGCCTTTTTGTCCTGTTAAGTATTTCCTGCAGCAGCCACCTTTCTTCCAAGTAAAGAAGTGTTCAAAGGCTTTCTTCCCCATTTTCTGTTGAAAACTGTTGGGGATATAGTTAATAATTTGTGCAGATAAAATATAGGCTTCTATAAAGTATATGAACCAAACTGGCTGTACAGAGCGAGGGGCTAGGGATTTCATTCTCAGGATGGCGAAACAGTGGCAGACTGGCAAGGAGATACCAGGACATTTACATACGAAGGAAACCTCGGCTGCACAGGAGATGGTCGTTCGCGGAGGCATGTATCCAGAGATTCCCAGAGATGATGGCCCACAAAGATAGCCATCTGAGATAACCAGGGCCATCAACACCTGCCACCTGAACACAGGATTCTGGGAATCGGGGAGAAGCATTAATCTATTCCCGGACTAAGGCTTTGTGCAGTTCAGACTGAAGAAAAGAACCAACTTGAATATGAAGAACTCTAAAAAGAGACAAAGGGACTCTGCCACGGGTGGAGCAAAGAGTATAAGAACTGCTCCCTCAGAACAGCCATTGTGGACGAAGAGAGATCTGGTGTGATAGAGGCCAAATCCACGTTCACCCAGCCTGTATCCCGGGGGTGTTGCGCTGTCAGTTTGATTGTTGGCTGTTGGGACTGTATCATGGACGCGAATAAATTCTTTTTGTTTTTTATTAGAATTGGGCATATTTCATTTTTACCTATAACAAAAACTGTTTAATTTCCAAAAAAGGATTAGTCCCATATGTAGTCTTTTCTTCTTGTCAAGGAACGAACTCAAATCTCCAGACAAATAGAAAAGGCTACAAGATTTTAGAAGTATGTCAGTGTTAATGAACCTAACTTGAACTCAGTTTTGACTTCTGAAGAATGAAAAATCCAGATGAGAATGACACAGCCTCACTTTTCCTTAGTGATATATGAAAGGCCAGAACAAGAAAAGTGAATCTGATTTACTGTGCTGGTGCTTGCTGAAATCAACATGTACTGAGAAATTATTGTTGTTATTGAAAGAACAGTTTAAATTACAAGAGGGTCTCTTGCCTTGGTGAGCTCTTAACCCTCTGTGATACATCTCACCTCAATGCAGACTTCAGGTGGTTTGTTGTTTTCTGTTATGGATATGATGGTAATTCATGCTGATAGAATATGATTGTTTGAATAATATAATATAAAGCCTTAAAATCACACCAGCAAGGGAGAAGGGGATTGCTTCACAGGGTGACGGAAACCACAGCTGGCAGCCGAGGAGGAATTGTGTCATTAACGTACAAAGTGGACCTAGCCTGCACAGGAGATGGTCGTTCTCGCTGGCATAAATGAGAGAACACCCAGTGATGATGGCCCATGAAGATGTTCATCTCAGATAGACAGGGCCATCAAGGACATACATCTGAATACGGGATTCCGGGAACCGAGGAGCAGATACACATAAGTTCCTGGACAAGGCTTTGTCCAGCGCAGGACAGAGAATAGACACAGCATGAATATGAAGAACTCCAAGGAAGGACAAAGGGACTCCGCCAAGGGCAAGAGTATAGAACTTGGACTCTGCCAAGCGGCATTTGTGAACTGTGGGGGATTCAGTGCGATAGAGGCCGGATCTGAGTTCACCCAGCTTCAATCCCAGGGTCAGTGCTGCCCTTGATTGTTGGCTGTTGGGACTGTATACCGATCACGAATAAATTTTATCTTTTTATTTTTATTAAAATTGGCTGGATCAATTTTAATCTATAACATTATCTTTGTCCAAAACACCAAGAGATCAAAATTCTGGTAAAAACAGGGCTTCTACTTTCAGTCAAAGCCAAAGAGAAGCTCTGCAGGGCTTCTTCCTAGATACAAATAAAATACTCTGGTGATCTTATCACACCCTGTTCTCAAACTTTTGGCACTAGATTCTGCTCTGGAACACCATGACTTCCTTGTAATCTGAAAGAGGGAACAAATCAAACCTCAAGAGCTGGTCCTACCTTAAAAACCAGTGTTCCTCCACTGAAACTTCTTTTCCTGCAAACTTCTTTTCCATGCTCTGCAATCCTCACTGTTTATTGTAATAAAATGCTTCTCTTTTGATTAGGTTTACATCAGTTCCATATGCTTTTATGAGCTTTTATGCCTTTTTATCTCTGTATGTTTAATACCACTATCTGCTTATTGCAACATTCCAGGAATCCCTTTTGACTCTTCCCTCCACATTCCTGCAGAAGGTCAGGTCACTCTGGGTTTTACACCAATAAAATTCCAGGTTGTTCAGATCCTTGGCATGAAGAGCAGGCACAATTTCCCTGCTGACACAGAGATTGAAGACAAAGCCCTCTATTGGCACTGAAAACAAAAGAAAGGAGGAAGTTTCTGCCCATTGGAAAGTCCCTGTTTGCCCTGAAGGACTCTGCCTCTTCTTTCTCAGCAGCAGCTCAGCAGCCCGACAAGAGAGGGAGGGGTGGTTGATTTGTGTGACAATTTAACAACACTTGCAAACAAGAGCTGAGTCTGTCAGTAACATCTCTGCAGAACCAAGTCTTTGCTGAGGATGAAGAGCCGTGTCACTTGTGTTTAGTTTGCATCAAGGTAATGGCACAGTGGGTTTTCTGTGACTGCAGTCTGTTCATTCTTCAGGGGGGGTTGTACCCACAGGGACAGTGCTGCTCTTTCCAGCACACCACAGTTTGTCCTCATGCCAAAAAGTACAGGCAGAAGTTACTCCTTAAAGTAACGTTTTCCTTTTGCTCTCAAACCAAAGATTTAGTTGTAATTGTATAATAGAAACAAATAGCTTTCCCTGTTGTCTGTCAGAACAGGAGGAAAATCCTATCACGTCCACATAGCAAGGCACTGATTTCACTTACACTGTGGAAATTACTTGCAGGAGCAAGTAAAATAAATTCTGTGCTGGAACAGTGAAGTTCTGCCATTCTAAATCAGTGGGATGATGCCTGAAGGGCTTTGTAGCAGGTTTGCACCTAAGCTGGTGCTAAAGAAGTTTATAACATCCAACACAGACCTAAGGTTTGCACAGCAGAGTTTAGGCTGACAGCTAAGGGATCATAAATTAAATGGTCTTTCCAACCCATGAGGCTGATGAGAAATGTGGGCATTTCTGCTCTCCTTCCTTGTTTAAAGGATAGCAACATATTTGATGAGATTTTGGAATTGCAGCTAAAAATCATGGCCAGATTGTCATGTAAGTGGTTGCTGTGCACTTTTAATTGTGGAGGTCAATATCAGTGTAGCTGCTTCTGGTAATGCAAAAAGCACTTTCAAGACTTCTTAAGAGAAATGTCTTTTCTTTTTCACTCTTAACTGCAAAGACCCTCCAGGATGTACAGCAAACAGGCTATCTAGATTGTCTTTTCACAATAACAGAAAACTTCCCTTTTAATCAGCCTGAATTGCACAATTCTCATCTATATTAAGGAATTTCATTTAGTCTCTGCTGTAAATAAGTGATTTCTATGCAACAGGGTTGATAAAGGACAGACCCAAATTAACAAGAGGGGTATTTGTTAGAGCTGCCATTATTTATCACACACTTTAAACACCTATACCATCAAGCCCAAAGCTAATATGGCTCCATGTTAAATATTTCTGATGGGTTACACATCCTTGTGTGAAGATGGAATTAGAATTTAATTTTTCAGATACAAACCAGTCTCCAAGTGACACAAGTGACTGCAGCAACCTCCAATAACATAGTGGGACCCAGGCTCTCTTTGTCATTGTGAGTTTGTAATTCAGACTCACAGAGGGGCTTGAGTTGGAAGGGACCATAAAAACCCTCTAGATCCAACCCCTCTGCCATGGGCAGGGACACATTCCACTAGACCAGGAGGCTCAAGAGCCCCTCCAGGCTTTGGCAAATACGAAAGGACACATTTTTCTCTGTTTTGCAAGGTCAGATTTCCATGCCCATATTCACAAATGGCTCCAGTCTCACACAGAACATTGCTGGCTGGTCACTCTTATCTCCACAACCCAGCAGAGGTCCTATTTTGGATGGCTCTCACTTCTCCCAAGGCCCCAGGGAGCAGACACTGCCTCTCCTCCTTCTGCTTTCCCCTCCAGGATCAGAGATTTCCTGCTGCTTCCTCCACGTCTGAGACAACTGGAAGACATGAGGGGTTGAGGATGTGGCTTATGACAGAAAGCTGGTAACACACAGCTGAGTATTTTATTCTCCTGCCACTAAGCTGTCAGGCTGCTTACACAAGTTCCTCCTGCTTGGAAAGGGCTGGTGTGAGCAGCAGGAATTGTTGCTGGCTGGAACGCTTCCAAGAGCTGGACAAAAGCAGCATTTTGTGGAAGGCCACCGGCTGCCCTTCATCAGCAGCACAAGGTGTGAGGTCCCCTTTGAAGGCCACCCCTGCACAAGGACAGCCTGGCCTTCTGCAGTACCCAGAGCACCTTCCAGGTTTCGGGCTGGCCTCGTCCCTCACCCTGGAGAAGCAGGTTGCTCTTGGAGCTCTCCTGTCCACAGTTTCTGGCTAGATTGCTGTGTCTTACACAGACAGCCCTGGAAACAACACTACAGACAGGCTCCATCTGCAAGAAAAGGGGATTTTCCAGCTTTTCCCTTGGACTAGTGTGCAGCAAGCACACCTGGGCCTCATTCAGGTCTGTGTGGGCTGGTAGTCAGCTTCTGCTGGGAATTTAAAGCTTTTAGCCTACTTTCCACAATCCCAGCTGCACCAATCCCCAAATTTCACTGTAAAAATCACTCAAACTTTACTCCAGTGAGCTGGAGGCACAGTGTCCTCCAAGATCATTCTTGAGTAGGACAATATTCCAGGGAAAGACAGGCAAACCCAGAGTTTACTGGTGCTTAGGAAGCTTTGCAAAACCTTCTCACCTGCGGTGCTCTTGCACCCTCCTGAGCTCTGTCTGTGAGATGTGGGGACAGGAGGAGGGAAGACTTTGCGAACACTGTCACAAGGGCAGGGCTGTTTCCATTTATGGTGCCAAATAGTAGTACATAATCTTTGATTTCATGTGAGATGCTGAAAGGCAAAAATTCTCAGTGGTACGGAGTGTGTCCACCCACAGAGCAAGGTAAGTGAAGGGGAAAGTGTAATCTGTCTTTGATGGGAGGTGTTCAGTTTTTAACAAAATACTTTTGCAGAAGATGTGCCCAGGCAGTGGTGATTCAGAGCACTTTATCATTCACAGAGTATCCCCACATCTGTTTTTCCACATTTTCTCTCTCTATTTCATTGTGAACGATTTCTCCTGCCAGGGTGGCTCCTGCTTGGAGTTCTGCTCTCAGTGGAGTCCTGGAGTTTTCTCAGCAAGCCTTTGCAGTGAGTTCTGAGCCAATGTGTGGCTCTGCTGCTATCCCAAATCTGCGCTTCCCGTGCCCAGCCTTGCAGCGGCGGTGGCTGACCTTAAGGTACATCCCGGCTAGCTGCGCC
Source organism: Onychostruthus taczanowskii (assembly GCF_017590055.1). Taxonomy (NCBI): domain Eukaryota; kingdom Metazoa; phylum Chordata; class Aves; order Passeriformes; family Passeridae; genus Onychostruthus; species Onychostruthus taczanowskii. The sequence continues at coordinate 27,342 of NW_024501448.1, forward strand.
AGCACCACCGGCAGCACGGGGACACTCTCCCGATCCGGGGCTCGGTCAGGGGAGCGCCTAAGGCTTTCGCCTTAAGGGACGAGGATCCGCGGCTGAGAGAGAGGGAGGGACTGAGGGAATGGATACATTGGTTATTAGGGGTAACAGGGAGGAGAGAGGTGACGGACGGGGTGATCAAGGAGAGAGAGAACCAGGGCAGAATGATTACAACTTATAGGGGTATAAGGAACAAACCAACTCAGCATATAACATAACAAACACAATACAACATCTCCCCCTTTTTTGTTTTAAAAAAAGAAAGAAACATATGCATGATTTAAAAACTGCTTTCAGAGTTCATATCAAAATCTTCAATCCAAGGGTGGCTGGGAGGAACAGATGTGCTTTCATCTTCTCCTTGCAGCTCCTCACTTCCTAGTTGGTATTCATCTTCATTTTCATTTTCCTCAGCCACCACTTGGTTGACGTTGACGGGGGAGATCAACCTAATAAAGAGAACTAAAAGTACAGTTTTAAAAATTCTATAACGAAAAACAAAGGGAAAACATCAGGAGAAATCAAAAGTCAAGGTTCTGCCCCGGGAGGAGGTCCAGATCTCCAGAAAAAGGTTTGTGCTTCCTCCTCCAGCAGGCTTCTTCCACCTGTGCCACAGCTCTAGGTGTTTTGGACTTCCCAGGAGAAAAGGGCTTGACCCATTTAGAGAGGACCCACTTCAGGCCTGAAGGAGTGGACACGCAAGTGTATCCCCTCCCCCAGGTGACTAAATCAAAGGGCTCTTCCTTCTTCCAGGTCTCCGTATCCTTTATAAGGACCGGAGGCCTGTCCCTCGGTTGCAGCTTCTCATTGTGCCCAAAGTGACGGATGATGGGTGGGTTTAAATTGTCAAAAGAGCGGTTTAAAAAATTGATGGTGTAAAGTGCTCTTGCGAGTCGGACCTGGGGAGGCTCCATCTTCATTGCCGAACCCTGATGTTGTAGGACATTTTTCAGGCTCTGATGGGTCCTCTCCACCACCGCTTGGCCTGTCGGGGAATAGGGGATGCCGGTCTTATGTTCTATTCCCCATTGCTGTAGGAAGCTCCTGAATTCCCTGGACATGTACGCTGGGCCATTGTCCGTTTTGATGATTTTTAGGATGCCCAACACGGAGAAAGCTAAAATAAGATGTTTTTTGGTGTCAACTGCTTTCTCCCCTGTATGGGCAGAGGCATAAACTGCACCAGAGAAAGTGTCCACTGATACGTGGACATAACTGAGTTTGCCAAATTCAGGGAGATGGGTGACATCCATCTGCCACACCTCACAGCTGCTGAGTCCTCTTGGGTTAGTGCCTAAATTCACTGCTGGCAGTTGGTAAGACTGGCACTGGGGACATGTGGCCACAATCGCCCTGGCCTGTTCACGACTGAGCTGAAATTGGCAAACCAGGCCAGGCGCGTTTTGATGGAAAAGTTGGTGGCTAATCTTGGCTTGTTGGAACACGTCTGGGAGCAGGGCCACCTGGACGGGGGTGGCTAGAGCATCAGCTCTCCGGTTCCCCTCCACGATGAACCCCGGCAGGTGAGTGTGAGGCCTGACGTGCATCACATAAAAAGGTTGCTCTCGGCGGGAGACTAAAGTAACAAGCTTTGAGAGCAAGTTAAACAGCGCCATGTTGGACACCTCTCGCAATATTGCGTTTTCTGCTCTGGATACTACACCGGCAACATAAGACGAATCGGTAACCAGATTAAATGGTTCAGGGAACTTCTCAAAGGCTCTGACGACTGCGTCCAACTCAGCTACTTGAGATGATCCTTCAACCTCAGTAACTTCCGCCTCCCACCGCTGAGTTTGAGGATCCTTCCAAGACATCACTGACTTGTGGAATGCTCCAGACGCGTCAGTAAACACGGTCAGAGCCTTCAAAGGAGTTCTACTCTGAACACTTTTTAAAGATAACGAGAATTGCACATCCTGATTAAAAATTTTGTGGGCCAGCCGGTGGATCAAAATTTGGCCGGTGTAACTATCCAACACAAACTGCAAAGCTTCGTTTTCCTGAAGCAGGTGTTCCAACATCGCTTTAGAAATTTGGCCCGAATTTAGTTGAATAGGGATGTGAATGCAGTCAAAGTCTTGACCTGCCAGCTCCCTGATCCGCAGTCTAGACTTACGGATCAGTTCCGCCACCAACTCTTGTGGCCGTGTCATTCTTTTGGACCTATGGTGACTAAGGAACACCCACTCTATGATCAAGAGGGGGTCCTTAGTTCCTTGATCCGTTTTTGCTGTTTTGTCCCACTGAAAAATCACCCCATGGAGGTGTGGCAGTTTCCCTAAAATGATGAATTTGAATGGCAGGCCCGGATGGTAACAATGGGCCTGCTGGGTAGAGATGGAATTCTGGATTTTCTCCAGCGCAGCTCGTGCCTCTTGGGTAAGGGACCTAGGAGAACTGAGCTCCTCTCCCCCTTTCAATAAATTGAAAAGGGGGGCTAGGTCTTCGGTGGGAATGCCTAGCCAAGGCCTTACCCAATTCAAAGACCCACACAGTTGTTGGACATCAGATAGGGTCCGAATGTTGTTTCTAATTGAAATTTTTTGAGGCACAATAGTGCGTTTGCCAATTTCAAGACCCAGGTACTTCCAGGGTGGCATCCGCTGAATCTTATCTTCTTGGAGCTCGAACCCTGCAGCAATCAATGAACTGATTGTCAGGTCAAGCATGTATGTAAGCACATCATCAGTCGGAGCACAAACCAGGATGTCATCCATGTAGTGATAGATAATTGATTCTCTCGCCTTTTCTCGCACTGGGGACAGCAAGGAAGAGACGTACCATTGGCAGATGACCGGGCTGTTCTTCATGCCTTGAGGAAGAACACGCCAATGGTATCTCTTCCTTGGGGCTTCCTGGTTGATGGTAGGAACCGAGAAGGCAAAACGTGGAAGACTCGGTCAGCTGCAACATGAAGGGAGCAATTTTAGAAAATGTTGTTAAAATGGGTCTGGGCAGAGCCTGTGTATGACAAGTTAAAAAAGAATGAGTCAAGTCCGGTGAGTCTATGGCAGCAGGTAAGCTCTGTTGGGAGTCTCCCCCTTTTCTCGCCCCCCCGCGGGATGTAAATGAGCCTGCCCTATTTATATCTTGGCGTGGGGAGGGATCGCGCTCGACTCCTAGTTTTTTGCCTGGGTGTTCCCCTGAGGCCTCTGTTTCTTCTTAAAGTCTATGAATTCCTGCCTCAGGGGACAAAGATGACAGGGATCGGTGGTCCGGCGCAGCGCCCTTGGGGTGGTTGAAGGGTGGCTAGGGGTCGAAGGAGCAGAAGCGGCAGCAATTTCTTCGGTGTCCACTATTGCGACTCTGTGAGTTGGCATTCGGTGTTTGGGGTCGAGCTCCTCTGCCGGATAGAAACT
>NW_024501449.1:0-796 GCF_017590055.1 Onychostruthus taczanowskii
CAGGCCCTCGGCCCCCTCAGCGCGCTGCTGCCCGCGCAGCAGCTGCAGGAGCAGCTGCCGAGGCTGCTGCCCGCCGTGCTGGGGCTCTACCGCAGGCACCCCGAGCCCTTCCCCATCTCCAAGGTGCCTCCTCCTCCTCCCCAAAATCGCCTTCTTCCAACACTGCTCCACCATTTTTTTTTTCCGGGATTTTATCCCAGGTTTATCCTGGATTTGTCCTGCATGGTCCCCAAATTTTCCCCCAGTTTTCCCACAATTTATCCCCATATTTTCCCCCATTTTCCCCCCATATTTCCCTCCATTTTCCCCATATTTCCCCCTAATTTTTCCCCATATTTCCCCCCGATTTCCCCCCAATTTTACCCATATTTCCCCATATTTTCCCCCATTTTCCCCCCATATTTCCCTCCATTTTCCCCATATTTCCCCCTAATTTTTCCCCATATTTCCCCCCGATTTCCCCCCAATTTTACCCATATTTCCCCATATTTTCCCCCATTTTCCCCCCATATTTCCCTCCATTTTCCCCATATTTCCCCCTAATTTTTCCCCATATTTCCCCCCGATTTCCCCCCAATTTTACCCATATTTCCCCATATTTCCCCCAATTTCCCCCCATGTTTCCCCCAACTTTCCCCATATTTTCCCTATATTTCCCGTAGTTTTCCCCAATTCCCCCCAATTTCCCCCCATATTCCCCCCATATTTCCCCCAATTTCCCCCCATGTTTCCCCCAACTTTCCCCATATTTTCCCTATATTTCCCGTAGTTTTCCCCAATTCCCCCCAATTTCCCC
>NW_024501450.1:0-796 GCF_017590055.1 Onychostruthus taczanowskii
ACTGGGACAAACTTGGGCAAAAATGGGATAAAATGGGGCAAAAATGGGGGAAAGTAGAGAAAAAATGGGTAAAATGGGGCTAAACTAGGGAAAAAATGGGGGAAAATGGCACAAAAATAGGCTAAAATGGGAAAAAATGGGGTAAAAGGGGAGAAAATGGGGCAAAAATGGGAGAAAAGAGAGAAAAAATGGGGGAAAATGGGGGAAAAATGGGGGAAAATAGAGAAAAATGGGGGGAAATGGGGCAAAAATGGGGGAAAACCAGTGAAACTGGGCAAACTGGGATGAACTGGGACAAACTTGGGCAAAAATGGGGTAAAATAGAGAAAAATGGGGTAAAATAGAGAAAAATGGGGTAAAATGGGGCTAAAGTAGGGCAAAAATGGGGAAAATTTGGGACAAATTGGGGTAAAATGGGTTCAGACTGGTTCAAACTGGTCCCAACGGGTTCGAACCGGTTCCGACCGGTTCCGATGGGTTCAGACCGGTTCCGACCGGTTCCGACCGGTTCCCACCGGTTCAGACCGGTTCAGACCGGTTCCGACGGGTTCCGACTGGTTCCGACCGGTTCAAACCGGTTCAGACCGGTACAGACCAGTTCAAACCGGTTCAGACCGGTTCAGACCGGTTCCGACCGGTTCAAACCGGTTCCGACCGGTTCCGACCGGTTCCGACCGGTTCAAACCGGTTCTAAACCGGTTCTAAACCGGTTCCGACCGGTTCAGACCGGTTCCGACCGGTTCAAACCAGTTCCGACTGGTTCAAACCCGTTCCGACCGGTTCCGACCGGTTCATA
>NW_024501451.1:0-795 GCF_017590055.1 Onychostruthus taczanowskii
ATTTTCCCCAATTTTTCCCATTTTCCCTAATAATTCCCCATTTTTCCCTCAATATTTCCCAATTTCTCCCAATTTCCCGCAATTTTCCCAATTTTCCCCCAATTTTTACTCAATTTTCCCCATTTTTTCACCTCAATTTTCCCAAATTTCCCCCATTTTTCCCCCAATTTTCCCCCATTTTCCCCAATATTCCCCATTTCCCCCCCATTTTCCCATTTTCCCTCATTTTTTCCCCAATTATTTCCCAATTTTCCCCACATTTCCCCCATTTTCCCTCTTTTTTCCCAAAATTCCCTAATTTTTTCCCCATTTTTCCCCAATTTTTTCCCAATTTTTCTCCATTTTCCCCCATTTTTCCTCAATTTCCCCTCCTTTTCCCCCAATATTTCCCATTTTCCCTCATTTTTCCCCAATAATTCCCCATTTTTCCCCTCAATTTTTCCCAATTTCCCCCAATTTTCCCAATTTTTCCCCAATTTTTACTCAATTTTCCCCATTTTCCCCTCAATTTTCCCAAATTTCCCCCATTTCCCCCCAATTTCCCCCAATTTTTCCCCAATTTTCCCATTTTCCCCCAATTTTCCCCATTTTCCCTCATTTTTCCCCAATATTTCCCATTTTCTCCTCAATTTTCCTGAATTTTTCCCATTTTCCCCAATAATTCCCCATTTTCCCTCAATTTTTCCCAATTTCCCCCCAATTTTCCCGCAATTTTCCCCAATTTTTACTCAATTTTCCCCAATTTTTCCTATTTTTCCCTACCCAATTCAATTTCCCCCCAATTTTTCCCCAATT
>NW_024501452.1:0-795 GCF_017590055.1 Onychostruthus taczanowskii
TGATTCATCAGACATAAACATCTCTCATTGGGTTATGCTCTTCTAAGTTTAAAACAACTACAAAGATTGTCACTTTATCACTTAATTCTGAACCTAAATTATCTTTAGATTTCAAAGATCTACTTCCTAAGTATTTAGAGACATATACATGTACAGATACACTTTTAGGAAGGAATATACTAAAGGTTTCTGTTTGGGTTTTGTTTTGTTGGTTTTTGTTTCCTAAACATTGCTTTTTATTTGCCACTTTTTAGAATAAATTTTCTATCCTCATGCTTTCTTTGTTTTGTTTAAATCATCAGGGTTGCTATCAGTGTTTTCCAGACATGGAATGGTATCAAAAGTGTTATAAGAAGCTGTGGAGATGTGAGCAGTAACTGGACAAAGCGGCTCACTGGCTATGGAGGCTGGGTATGCTCTCTCCCTTTTCTCCCACCTTTTTGTTGGCACGTAGGCAACAGGAGCACCTGACTCCCTTGTACTGTCAGGGAGTGAAGTGTATCATGTGGCTTCAGGCTGGGGTTTATCCCTTAGTTTGTTGGTACCCCCTCAGTGCCCTGTTTTTTTTCTCTTTAGGCTGAAATTTCTCATTTAAAAACTACCCAAATCCCACACAACTCGCGGGGTTCCGTTCAGAGGGGAGGCACCTGCCACTGTCAGATGCTGGAAGGTTCTCCCTGGGGAGATAAGCAGAGCTGCTGCTAGCAGTACTTACCCAGAGAAAAAAGAGTAGGATTCTTTAGTGGCTGGAGCCCCCAGTAAAACCTATAAATATATCTGTATATAACATTTGTA
>NW_024501453.1:0-795 GCF_017590055.1 Onychostruthus taczanowskii
TAAATTGATCCTTCTGAGGGAAATGACTGAGAAAGTGTCCCCAGGTTCAAGGTAGAGCTGAACACTGGAGGCAGTGATGACGGCTGGGGACAAGCAAGGGAAAGTTGTTTCTGATGCTGAGCAAACCTGCACCTCTGTCCCTGCAGGCTGTCCTCATCCCCCGGCTGCCCCACCTGGCTGGCCCCTTCCTTTGCTGACAGCTCTGCCTCCTGCCTGCCTCTGCCTGCCCACACAAAGCCTTGGGCTGCTCCAGGCTCCTTCTGGGGGATGTGTTGCACCTCAGCCCTCCTAGGAAGGAAATTCCTTTCTCCTGGTGTTCAGTCTGAGCCTCCCCAGCTGCCCTTTGTGCCATTATTGCCTTCTCATGCTTATGTTCTCTAGGAAGAAGAGCTCCATCCTCTCTCAAACCACCCTTCAATCCCTCTCAGGCTATTCCTGTCCGGTCCTCATTCTCCACACCACTGAGCCCAGAGCCATCAGCTGCTATCTGCTGGTTATGTGATGAGGCCTCTAAACCCCATCCAGCAGATTTTTGGGTCCTCTCCAAGTGTGTGAAAATGGAAAAATAGTGGTCAAAGTTATTTTGTCCCAAATCTTGCACTGACAGAAAAAGGGTCAATATCTTTAAACTGAATGAGCATGGATTTACATTTGTTAGAAGGAGGAAATATCTTGCAATGGTGAGAGTGACACAAAACTGCAACTGTATTCCCAGAGAAGGGGATGCCCCATCCTAGGAATTGTCCAAGAGCAGGAGCTTTATGCAATCTGACCCAGTGAAAACCCCTCATGCCC
>NW_024501454.1:0-795 GCF_017590055.1 Onychostruthus taczanowskii
TGCACAGAATTTCATCCAGACTGTTCTTGAATTATTCTGGGAAAATTTAGGACATTGTTAGCTCTCATACATTTCCTGATAAGCACACCAGATACAGATATTTCAATTTCACTCCAGCTTCTGGCAGTGATTTCTCACAATGCAATATTAGCATAATTACATGCATAACAACAAGAAAGGAAGGATTGGTCTTATGAAAAGTAGCTAAGGAAGTCCTAAGTTCTCAGAACTAATTTTTCAAATTGGTTTTATGAACCACTGGAGCTGAAAAGCCTCGGAGACCTCTTTGCAATTTCTTGGCAGAAATAATACAGTTGGCTGAGCCTAATAAAACACAAGGTATCTCAACTAGGTATGAAATTGTTGTTATTATTAGAAAATCACTGGCCATCTGGTTGGGCATTATGCGCAATAAGCTATAGACTACTGGTGTAAAATTCAGCATTATAAAGAATTTCTTGAAAATAGAAGAGCCAAATATAATCTACATCATCAATATTCATAACTTTTAAGGTCTGAACTCTGCAGTGTGAAAGCTACTAGAGGACAAACAAATGAATGTATTTACTTGAAAGAATAAACAAGCATGCAAGCAAGGTGAAATTCTCATTAAAACTCAGGTTCTGAGGGATAGTACAGTAGCACTTCAGATATAATTTAAAGCACTTAGTATAAAGTGATTGTGGGCATCATCTTGGAAGGTATGCCAAGATTATGTGAGTCAGAAAAAGCCCACTTTTCTGAAAAAGAACAAAAAGGTTACAAGAAAGAAGTTTCCTTTTTTTTTTTTTTTTT
>NW_024501455.1:0-795 GCF_017590055.1 Onychostruthus taczanowskii
GGGGCGGGCTGGGGGTGGCCCGGGGGGGCCGCAGGGACCCCCTGACCCCGTGTCCAGGCCGCAGAACGGCTCGGTGATCCTCTACAACCGCAAGAAGGTCAAGTACCGCAAGGACGGCTACTGCTGGAAGAAGCGCAAGGATGGCAAGACCACCCGCGAGGACCACATGAAGCTGAAGGTGCAGGGGGTGGAGGTAGGAGGCGGGCGACCCCCCCCCAGAACAGGGCCTCCCCCTCCCCAAAAAAAACGCCCTCCGCAAAGCGCCGCTTTGCGTGGAGCCGGTCCTGTTCGGGTGTGGGGAGCTGGGGATGCACCTGGGGGGGCTTCGGGGGCTCGGGATGCACGAAAAGGGGGGGTCAGAGGGTGCTGGCTGCACTCGAGGGACAGTTTTGGGGTGCTGGGGACACCCAGTGGGTGGTTTAGGTGGTCCAAGAGGTGTTTGGGATTCCCAGCGGGGCAGTTTGGGGGTGCTGGGGTTCCCCAGGGTGTGGTTTTGGGTGCAGGGGATCAGTTTCGGGGTGCTGGAGATCCCATGGGGGCAGTTTAGGGGGTTTGGGATCAGTTTTGGGGTGCTGGGGACACCCAGTGGGTGGTTTAGGTGGTCCAAGAGGTGTTTGGGATTCCCAGGGGGGCAGTTTGGGGGTGCTGGGGTTCCCCAGGGTGTGGTTTTGGGTGCAGGGGATCAGTTTCGGGGTGCTGGAGATCCCATGGGGGCAGTTGGGGTGTTTGGGATCAGTTTTGGGGTGTTTGAGATCAGTTTTGGGGTGTTGGAGATCCCATGGGGGCAGTTTGGGG
>NW_024501456.1:0-795 GCF_017590055.1 Onychostruthus taczanowskii
GGGTCAGGGGGGGTCTGGGGGTTTGGGGTTCACCTGAGACCACTGTGAGACACTCGGTGGGGTCACGCTGGGACTCAGGGAGGGACACGGTGATTGGTTGGGCATGGGATTGGGTTGACCGTGGCAGTTGAGTTGACCAAGAGGGTTGGGTTGACCATGAGAGTTGGGTTGACCATGAGAGTTGGGTTGGCCATGAGAGTTGGGTTGGCCATGGTGGTTGGGTTGGTCATTGCAGTTGAGTTGACCACGGGGGTGAGGTTGACCACGGGAGTTGAGCTGACCATGATGGTTGAGTTGACCATTGTAGTTGGGTTGACCATGGCAGTTGGGTTCCCCATGAGAGTTGGGTTGACCATGGGGGTTGGGTGCACCATGGTGGTTGAGTTGGCCATGAAAGTTGGGTTGACCATGGCAGTTGGGTTGGCCATGACGGTTGGGTTGACCATGGCAGTTGGGTTGGCCATGGCAGTTGGGTTGACCATGGCAGTTGGGTTGGCCATGACGGTTGGGTTGACCATGGCAGTTGGGTTGGCCATGGCAGTTGTGGGGGTTTGGGGTTCACCTGAGACCACTGTGAGACACTCGGTGGGGTCACGCTGGGACTCAGGGAGGGACACGGTGATTGGTTGGTCGTGGGATTGAGTTGACCGTGGCAGTTGAGTTGACCAAGAGGGTTGGGTTGACCATGAGAGTTGGGTTGGCCATGAGAGTTGGGTTGGCCATGAGAGTTGGGTTGGCCATGGTGGTTGAGTTGGCCATGGTAGTTGAGTTGGCCATGGCAGTTGGGTTCCCCAC
>NW_024501457.1:0-795 GCF_017590055.1 Onychostruthus taczanowskii
CACCCCAAAAACACCCCAAAAACACCATAAAAACAGCCTCAGAACCATCCTGGAATCACGACAAAAACAGCCCAAAAATGCCCCAAAAATGGCTGCACCCCGCCTCCAGCGCCCTGCACTACGCCGTGGAGGTGAGGGGGGGGCTGGAAACCCCCAAAATCACCCCAAAAATACCCCAAAAACATCATAAAAACAGCCCCAGAATCACCCCAGAATCATCCCAGAATCAGCACAAAAACAGCCGAAAAACGGACCAAAAATGGCCCAAAACCACCCCAAAAATGGCTGCACCCCGCCTCCAGCGCCCTGCACTACGCCGTGGAGGTGAGGAGGGGGCTGAAAATACCCCAAAAACGGCCAAAATCACCCCAAAAACATCATAAAAACAGCCCAAAAATCACCTCAGAATCACCCTGAAAACAGCCTAAAAATGGCCCAAAAATCCCCCAAGATTGGCTGCACCCCGCCTCCAGCGCCCTGCACTACGCCGTGGAGGTGAGGGGGGGGCTGGAAACCCCCAAAAACGGGCAAAATCACCCCAAAAATACCCCAAAAACACCATAAAAACAGCCCCAGAATCAGCACAAAAACAGCCCAAAAATGGCCCAAAAATGCCCCAAAAATCAGCCCCTTCTGCTGTCAAGGTGAGGGGGGGGCTGAAAACCCCCAAAAACGGGCAAAATCACCCCAAAAATACCCCCAGAATCACCCCAAAAGCATCCCAGAATCAGCACAAAAACAGCCCAAAAAATGGCCCAAAAATCCCCTAAAAACATCACAAAAACAGCCCAAAAA
>NW_024501458.1:0-794 GCF_017590055.1 Onychostruthus taczanowskii
GGAAAATTCGAGGGGAAATTCTGAAAAAATCACAGAAAATTCTAAAAAAATTCTCGAAAAAATCTGAAAAAATTATTTTAAAATCCCAGAAAAATTGTGAAAAATTCTCCAAAAATCCCAGAAAGAATCTGAAAAAATCTCCAAAAATTCTCAACAAATCCCAGAAAAATTTTGAAAAAATTACCAAAAAATTCCAGAAAAATCCCAGAAAAAATCCTGGAAAACATCCTGAAAAAAATCTCAAAAAATCCCAGAAGAATTCTGAAAAATTCTCCAAAAATTCCAGAAAAATTCTCCAAAAATCTGAAAAAAATCCCAGAAAAATCCCGGAATAATAATAAAAAAATCCTGCCCAGAAAAATCCTGAAAAAAATCTGAGAAAAATCCCAGAAAAATCCGGAAAAAATTGTCAAAAAAATCCCAGAAAAGTCCTGAAAAAATCATGAAAAAAATCTGAAAAAATTTGAAAAAAAAAATCCCAGAAAAATTCTCAAAAAAAAAATTAAACAAATTCTGAAAAAATTCTGAAAAAATTCCAGAAAAATCCTGAAAAAATGAAAAAATCCGAAAAAATCCCAGAAAAAAATCTGTAAAAAAACCTAGAAAAAAATTCTGAAAAAATTGTGAAAAAATAAAAAAAAAATCCTAGAAAAATCCTGAAAAAATTCTGAAAAAATCCCAGAAAAATCCTGAAAAGAATATTAAAAAATCCGAAAAAATCCCAGAAGAATCCTGAAAAGAGTATGAAAAAATCCGAAAAAATCCCTGAAAAATTCTGAAAAAATCCCCCCAAA